>NC_090329.1:12866148-13166148 GCF_035084215.1 Heptranchias perlo | reverse complement strand
AGCCTCCTCCCGATATCCCCACCATCACGGAAGCCAATCTTCAGCCAATTCGATTCACTGCACGTGATATCAAGAAACGGCTGAGTGCACTGGATACAGCAAAGGCTATGGGCCCTGATAACATCCCAGCTGTAGTGCTGAAGACTTGTGCTCCAGAACTAGCTGTGCCTCTAGCCAAGCTGTTCCAGTACAGCTACAACACTGGCATCCACCCGACAATGTGGAAAATTGCCCAGGTACGTCCTGTCCACAAAAAGCAGGACAAATCCAATCCGGCCAATTACCGCCCCATCAGTCTACTCTCAATCATCAGCAAAGTGATGGAAGGTGTCGTCGACAGTGCTATCAAGCGGCACTTACTCACCAATAACCTGCTCACCGATGCTCAGTTTGGATTCCGCCAGGACCACTCGGCTCCAGACCTCATTACAGCCTTGGTCCAAACATGGACAAAAGAGCTGAATTCCAGAGGTGAGGTGAGAGTGACTGCCCTTGACATCAAGGCAGCATTTGACCGAGTGTGGCACCAAGGAGCCCTAGTAAAATTGAAGTCAATGGGAATCAGGGGGAAAACTCTCCAGTGGCTGGAGTCATACCTAGCACAAAGGAAGATGGTAGTGGTTGTTGGAGGCCAATCATCTCAGCCCCAGGGCATTGCTGCAGGAGTTCCTCAGGGCAGTGTCCTAGGCCCAACCATCTTCAGCTGCTTCATCAATGACCTTCCCTCCATCATAAGGTCAGAAATGGGGATGTTCGCTGATGACTGCACAGTGTTCAGTTCCATTCGCAACCCCTCAGATAATGAAGCAGTCCGAGCCTGCATGCAGCAAGACCTGGACAACATCCAGGCTTGGGCTCATAAGTGGCAAGTAACATTCGCGCCAGATAAGTGCCAGGCAATGACCATCTCCAACAAGAGAGAGTCTAACCACCTCCCCTTGACATTCAACGGCATTACCATCGCCGAATCCCCCACCATCAACATCCTGGGGGTCACCATTGACCAGAAACTTAACTGGACCAGCCATATAAATACTGTGGCTATGAGAGCAGGTCAGAGGCTGGGTATTCTGCGGCGAGTGACTCACCTCCTGACTCCCCAAAGCCTTTCCACCATCTACAAGGCACAAGTCAGGAGTGTGTTGGAATACTCTCCACTTGCCTGGATGAGTGCAGCTCCAACAACACTCAAGAAGCTCGACACCATCCAAGATAAAGCAGCCCGCTTGATTGGCACCCCATCCACCACCCTAAACATTCACTCCCTTCACCACCGGCGCACTGTGGCTGCAGTGTGCACCATCCACAGGATGCACTGCAGCAACTCGCCAAGGCTTCTTCGACAGCACCTCCCAAACCCGCGACCTCTACCACCTAGAAGGACAAGGGCAGCAGGCGCATGGGAACAACACCACCTGCACGTTCCCCTCCAAGTCACACACCATTCCTGCCTTGGAAATATATCGCCGTTCCTTCATTGTCGCTGGGTCAAAATCCTGGAACTCCCTTCCTAACAGCACTGTGGGAGAACCGTCACCACACGGACTGCAGCGGTTCAAGAAGGCGGCTCACCACCACCTTCTTGAGGGCAATTAGCGATGGGCAATAAATGCCGGCCTTGCCAGCGACGCCCACATCCCGTGAACGAATAAAAAAAAACTCATTCTTTTCCAATACCTCAAAAATGTAGAACTCCATACCTTCCTCAATCTTCTCTTCATCCTACATAGAATTACATGGGATTTTACAGCACAGAAACAGGCCATTCGGCCCAACAGGTCTGTGCCGGTGTTTACGCTCCACACGAGCCTCCTCCCACCCTATCAGCATAGCCTTCTATTCCTTTCTCCCTCATGACAGGCTGCTGCTGTGTAGCACCATCAAAAGTGAGTTATTTTTACAAACATGTCCATCAAACACGGGTTCAGTGAATTCACCGTACGGAAACCACAGCCAATCATACCTGGCTCCAGACAAAATATAAATTAAAACTGAACAGATGACACTGGCTGCTGCTCATGGTAAATCTGCCGACAGCCACTTTTGTAACGCCAGAGAGTTGTAGCATGTAATGCGCTAAGGTGCAGCTGTGTTTAAATTCACCTGTGCCCTTAAGGCCATAAAGTATTATTGCTTCAAGTAGCAGATGCTGAGGTCATAAAAAGGCTAATCGCTGTTGCAGATCGGTAGATGTTTGTAAATTTCTAGCTCCAGGTCAGAAGGATCTTACATCAAATGAATGTCTTTCTTTTTTATATCTTTGTTACTTTGATCCAACAGTTGACCAGCCTTTATATTCCAAGCTTAGCACCACCTAACCACAGCTTCTTCATTTGTCTCATCTTCTCTGCCTACTCTTTTCAACCTTGGTGGTCTTTAGCATTGTGTGTGTTGGCTCTTTATTTCAATAAAACAAAAATGAACTGGCCAGTGTCTGGCCACTTCCTAATATCACTCACCATTCACATCCCTCTTCCAACCCCATTTCCTTCTGTGTTTGCCCCTCGGATAAACTCCCCAAGTCATTTACAACTGTACTTTCAAACTCCCAACAGCCTAGCCTTTGACCCTTCATACTTCTGTAGCTGTCGATCTGCTCAAAGCACTCTCTCGCATTTACCTTTGATGTCCTTGTCCTCAGTAAAACCCTTACTCTCTCCCATCGTGGTTGTTCCCTTGGTATGGACCCCATCTACACTAACACAAGTCCAAAAGGGCGCAGACTTGAGTGTATCTGGTGCACTTCTGGCTGGACAATATCAAGCACTATTAAGCCCTATGCTCCTCTGTCAAAACTGCCCATTACTCAGGGATCATCCTAGAAGCGAAGATAACCTGCAGTTTCTTTTCTTCATTACCAACCATCTCCTTAAACCCTTCTCCCCTCCTACAACAAGTGCAAGGAGCTCATGGACTTCTTTGTCACTAAAACTGAGACCATCCGTTCAATTGCCTCTGCTGTTTTCACTTCTTCCCCTTTCCCACCAAGGCAAACTTCCTCATGTCTCTCTCTAGCTTCTCTCCTATCTCCACTCATGCCCTTTCTAAGATTATCTTGTCCATGTACCCACCTCCTGATCCCTTGACCCTATTACCATTAAATTGATGACCACCCAACTTTCCTTTTTAGCCCCCATGATAGCTGACATTGTAAATGGTTCTCTCTCCTCATGTACTGTCCCCTCTTTTCAAAACTGCCATCATAATCAACCCACTCCTCAAAAAGACCATCCTTGAACCTTCTGCAATTACGAACTATCAACCATCTCCAACATACCTTTCCTCTCCAAAGTCCTTGAACTGTTATGTCTGAATAAACACTCATATTGGTGCGGTAATAACTAATTCCATTTATTTCCTGATCCTCCAGACTATTCCATCAAAGAATAACAAATTAATACAAGAGAAGACATTGGAATGTAATTGCTACAATGTGCTTACTCCCATCAGGAGCCATCTAGTGTTCAGTTAACAATATGAAAGTATGGTACATATCACTTTCCCCCCTCAGAATTACAAGGTGAAAGTAATAATCTCAGAGAAGAAAAGGTCTGGTTAACAGCTAAAAAAAAACATTAAGTAAAGAAATTCAGCAACTGCATCTTGTAATAACGTGATAAAAAAAAATAATCCTCCCGGTAGTACACAGGAACAATGGGTTATCCCAACACAAGAACTATAATGAAAACCACTACACTCATAACTGTCTACAAGTCCAAACCATTTGGAAGTTGCCATGACCTTTGTGGATAGATTCGAGTATGATTGATAATGGGCGAGCTGGGACTAATAATAGGAGCAGGAGTTGAGAACTTCTCAGGTTTGGTTTCAACACTGTCAGAGTTCACATCTTTCTTTGGAGAACTGTCCTGGAGAGTTCACACACGGAGTCAGGAGCACGAACAACATCCTGGGAAGTGGTTGGTTTGTCACACTTGCATTTATATAACGCCTTTAACGTAGTAAAACGTCCCAAGGCGCTTCACAGGAGCATTATCGGACAACATTTGGAACACATAAGGAGATATTAGGACAGGTGACCAAAAGCTTGGTCAAAGAGGTAGGTTTTAAGGAGCGTCTGAAAGGAGGAGAGAGAGGGAGAGATGCGGAGAGGTTTAGTGAGGGAATTCCAGAGCTTAGGGCCTAGGCAGCTGAAGGCACAGCCGTTAATGATGGAGCGATGAAAATTGGGGATGCGCAAGAGGCCAGAGTTGGAGGAGTGCAGAGACCTCGGAGGGTTGTAGGGTTGGAGGTGGTTACAGAGATAGTGAGGGGCGAGGCCATGGCGGGGTATGAACACAAGGATGAGAAAATATAGGAATAGACAAATCCTCTGAAGTATTCGGAGGAGCTATACCAACTACTTCCTTAGTATCAATTGTCAGCTCATGAACGTGTTTCGTTAGCTGTTGAAATATCCGTGGAATGAATTTGTTCAGGATGCTCCTCACCTTTCAGAATAAGTTCCTATGTTTTTTTGTATTTCAGGATCATCAGGAGCTCCTTCTCGTTCACTTTGTGACTGCCTTCCAAAAACTGCATAAGATGGTGTGGGGCCCTGGGCAGCATTGGTGGGGGTTTCAAAGGTCTTATCATTTGTTTGGTTTGGTTAATCTGGTCAAGAACAACATCCCTGATTGCTGGCAAATGATCTTTTTTCTGCATTGATTGCTGATATGAACTGGAAACCAAGCAGAAATTCCCAGTCACATTGTTTCTTGCCCTCTGGATTGAGCATTTTCCACTGCTCATCTTTGAAGCCACACACCAGACTGTCATCAGCGCTTTCTTTGGTGCTGGTTTCATTGCTTTCACTTTCAGAAAGTCTTCGAGCCATTCTGTTCAAGTTTTACCACAGGCACGAGCTGGCTCGCCCAGTCGCTGTGGCCGATTTCCTCAATTATACCCTCACGCTCCATTTGATCTAATTCCACTGATATTCTTTTCTTTAGAGTGCAGGTTACTGGCCTGGGCTTAAAAAAATGGCTTTGCCTCCTCCTTCACATTAAGGTACCCGGATATCCTTTGCAGTCCCAAGTATCGCATTTAATAAGGACTTTTGCTCTTCCATGAGTATGCCCACAAGTTTTTGAGCACTCACCTTCTTAATATTGGCCCAGTTAAACTTCAGGGGCTTCATTTTAGCACCCGCTATCGGGTGCATTCCTGGCGGGGGGGCTCCGAAAATCGGGGAATCCCGGAGTGGGTCGGGAGCCCGGCTCCAACCCGCCCACTTCCGGGTTCCTCACAGACGCGCCGATGTGCGCGCACAGCCCCCGCTGGTGGGACTCCCGCAGGCAATTAAAGCCAGCGGGGTGCCACTTGACAATAATTATCCAGCTATTTCAGGTCATTAACAGACCTGATTAAGGGAATATGTGAGGAGGGGTGGGATTTTAGAGACAACTGGGACTGTTTCCCATACTGGGGGAAACACTCCCAGTTGAAATGGACGTGTTGCAGCTGTCAGCCTGTGGCAGCTGCAAAGGTCCATTTGACAGGTGGGGGTGGGGAGACCCACACTCATTGCAGGAGGCCACTCTGTCACTTGGGACAAAGTTTGGCCTCCACCACCTTCCTCCTGACAAGAAAATTCACCAACTTGCACACTTACCCCGGGGTCCAGAGACATGTACCTACCTTGCGGACCCCCTCAGATGTACATCTTCCGGATGGGGGCCGCCGTAGCTGCAGTCATGACCTCCTCGGAGGGCGAACAGCATCACCAGCCTCGCCGGCCACGCCATCCACCTCTGACACATGGAGCTCCACAACACAGTGCTATGACACATCCACCTGCACAGCAGGAGGGAGGGCAACTGCAGAGAGAGATGCATCGCAGAGGGCACTACTCTCGCCACAGGGCCCACAGACCAAGGCTCAGCTTCCTGGACCTCTCTGAGCAGCAGTGCACACGGAGGCTCAGAGTCACTCGACATGTAGTCGTGGACATCTGCAGCCTCCTTCATGCCGAGCTGCTCCCGGCTGGCCCGAGCACCATCTTCTTACCTGTCGCTGTCAAAGTCACCACTGCCCTCAACAACTTCTCCTCCGCATCCTTCCAGGGTGCCACCGGGGACATCGCCGACGTCTCTCAGTCGTCTGCACAAAAGAGCCCTGCAAATACACCTACACCCACTCTGCAGTGACACAATGGGTGGCATCAGTTCTGGGTCTTCATTATGATCCTCAGGAAAGGGCATTATTGCACAAACCAGACAAGATTCGCAAAGACGTGGCAGTAGTGGTGCCAATATAATATGTAATGTGAGTTGGTCAGAAATTCAATAGAAGTAAAAACCATGACAAACCCTCAAACACCCTTGTGCATCCCCTTCATGCTCACGACACGTTTGCCTTACGCTTCCTACTGCACATATGTGATGCATGCCCTGTGGCTGCAGCACAGGTAGTGGCAGGTTGAGTGAGCTTGACTGTGAAAGAGATGCATGAGAGAGTGAGTATGAGATAGAGCCATGAGATTGTATGAGGATTGGGTTGAGTGGTAGTGGCGGGATGAGTACTGGCGAGGTAAGATGAAGATGAGGATGAGGTTTGAGTGGGTATGAGGGGTGATGTGACAGAGTAGTGTTGGCAGTGCAGAAGGAGATGTGGGGTGGGGGCGGTGATGTGGCAGATGGAGTGTAGGGGAATGAGTAAGTGTACTCACTTTGGCTGACCTACTTAGGTCATTGCAGCGCCTCCTGCACTGTATGCAGGTGGGCGATATGTTGGTGGTGCAGGTGACCTCCTCCCGCTTCCTCTCGCCCGCTGGGGGGGGAAGATCTCTGTCCTCCTCCTCCTCCTCACCCCATCTAATGATACCTGGAGTGAGGCATCATTAAACTGGGAGCAGCCTTCCCCCTGGGCTGCTCCATACTGTAATTTTTCCTATTTGTTGCAGCATCTGTCAGTGGAGGACTGCCCCTTTAAATAGAGCTCCTCCAGCTGCCAGATCTTACTGCGCATGCGCAGCCCGCCCGACGCGCAGATCAGCAGTGGGGAACCCGGAGGAGAAGGTAAGTGGATCCAATTAGCTTGCGATCGCGTGCGGGGCAAACTGATTTCACCGGGCGCGTTACCCACGCGTCCAATAGCCCCCCCGCCGCGAACCCGCAGCCCTGGTAACATCGAGGCATTCGAAACCAATCTCGGCCCACGAATGAGTGATCTTTTCCCTTAACTACAATTACAGATAATTGTTTCATCTGATTTTTAAATTTTATTTTGGGTGTTTATGTTCCCAAGGCAATGGGTGTCCAGAAAAAGTTTTCAGTAAAATGTTTTTTGTCGTCACTTTTAAGAAATTTTTCCTCATATACTTTGGTGACATAATAGTTACCACAGCCCCAGGTCCAATTCAAATTCACAATTAATACTTTCTATCCGGATGGGGACCACAATGTTGCATTACCCCATTCCCGTTATGGAACATACAGAAAAACACGTCTGTTTTTCATCCATCTCATCTTGTGGTATGGTTTCTTCCTCGGGATGTGAAGCCATAGAGAAGGTGCAGAAAAGATTTACTGGAATGGTTCCAGGGATGAGGGACTTCAGTTACGTGGATAGACTGGAGAAGCTGGAGTTGTTCTCCTTAGAACAGAGAACGTTGAGAGGAGATTTGAAAGAAGTGTTCAAAATTATGAAGGGTTTAGATAAAGTAAATAAAGAGAAACTGTTCCCATTGGTGGAAGGGTTGAGAACCAGAGGACACAGATTTAAGGTGATTGGCAAAAGAACCAAAGGTGACGTGAGGAAAAACTTTTTTATGCAGCGAGTAGTTATAGTCTGGAGTGCGGTGCCTGAAAGGGTGGTGGAAGCAGATTCAATTGTGGCTTTCAAAAAGGAATTGGATACATAGTTGAAGGGAAAAAATTTGGAGGACTATGGGGAAAGAGTGGGGGAATGGGACTAACTGGATTGCTCTCACAAAAAGACGGCACGGGCTCGATGGGCCGAATGGCCTCCTTCTGTGCTGTTATGATTCTATAATTCTAGGTTCCTCCTCAAAATGGACATTATGGACACTGGATTTTTTTTCTTTCCTTCTGTTGATTCCTCACAGCGCTATGACATGACTTGGGGCCTTGTTTTCTTCTCCCTGCCTCCAATAGAGCAGCACCTACTGGTCTCTGGCAATACTTAGCAAAATGGCCTGGTTGTGTGCAGTTATGACATTTAATCTTCTTACAAAAACATGATGTGGAGATGCCGGTGATGGACTGGGGTTGACAATTGTAAACAATTTTACAACACCAAGTTATAGTCCAGCAATTTTATTTTAAATTCACAAGCTTTCGGAGGCTTCCCCCTTCGTCAGGTGAACGATGTTCACCTGACGAAGAGGGAAGCCTCCGAAAGCTTGTGAATTTAAAATAAAATTGCTGGACTATAACTTGGTGTTGTAAAATTGTTTACAATTTACAAAAACATCGGTCTGGATGGTGATTATTTTTACCACACCTCCGTCATGGTTGAACGCCACTGTTCTCTCTGGAGCTGTTGGACTCTGTGCCCTGTAACTCACTAACATGCCTGGCAGCAGTCTCCATCCCAAGTGCTATTTCAAGAGCTCTAGCAGACCTGAGTCTGTCTTCTACCAACACCTTCCTCCGTATCGACGTTTCCTTCAAATCACAGTCAAAGGCATCTCTTATTTCATCATTGAGAAACCCACCAAAGTCACATGAGTTGGACAGTTTCCTCAGTTCTGCCATAAAATGAGAAACCTTTTCTTTATCCTTTTGCCTCCTCTGGTTAAAGTTCATCCATTCTGCAACAACAAATGGCTTCAGGCTCAGATGTTCTTTGACCACTTGGACCAACTTCACATATCTTTAGGCTGGGCAGGAGGGATCAGATTCTTAATCAATGTATACGTTGCAGGTCCACAGATGATAAGCAAAACTGATTTCATTTTGGCATCTATGGCAAGCTTATTTGCCTCAAAATATGTCTATTTATATAATCACCCCTGCTCGACCCTATTGATACACTCTGATTTTTCCAATTAAAGCCCACATGATAAGAAAAATTTCCAACTAAAGCCCACATAATAAGATAGACCGCTACCTAAGTAACAAGGATGTCCAATATTCAACCTTTTTACCAATGCACTATCTGTTATCTTTGTTGCCACTGTTACTTCTGAATAAACACTCGTATTGGTGTAGTAATAATTAACTGCTTTTATTTCCAGGCCCTCTGGAATATTCCGTCAAAAAATAACAAAGTTACACAGAAGACATTGGAGTGTAATTGATCCAATATGCTTACTTGCATCAGGAAGCCATCTAGTGTTCAGTTAACGGTATGCAAACACCATACTTATCATTGAACGTGTTGTGGTCTCCCAAATCTGTGCCCATCTTCCCTGCAACTCCACATATGAAGCTCTCCAATCAGGTTTCCGTCCTTGCCACAAAATCGAAAAGGCCCCAGCCAAAGTCACAAATGACATTTTCCGTGGGTGTAATGCACAAGCTCTCCTCGTCTTCCTCAACCATTCTACTGCTTTTGACATGGTCGACCACACCATCCTCCTTTAATGCTTCTCCTCCGTTGTCCAGCCCAGTGGGACTTCCCTCACTTGGTTTCATTCTTACCTATCTGATCGTAGCTACAGCATCTCCAGCAATGCCTTCTCTACCCATCCCCACACCATTACCTCCAGATCCCCCTAGGATCTATCCTTGGCACCTTCTCCTTCCTCATCTACATGCTGCTCCTTGGTAATATCATCTGCAGACATGGGGACAGCTGCCATATATATGCTGGCGACATCCAGCTCTACCTCTTCACCACATCTGTGTGGTCAGACTACTTGTCTAACATCCAGTCTTGGATGAGCCACAGTTTCCTCCAGTTAAACATTGGGAAGACTGAAGCCATCATCTGTGGCCCCTGCACAAACTCTGTTCCCTTGCCACCAATTCCATCCCCCTCACCAGCCACTATCTCAGGCTGAACCAGAGTGTTTGCAACCTGGGCATCCTCTTTAACCCCAAGTTAAGCTTTCGACCCCATATCCTCTCCATCACAAAGACTGACTACTTCCACCACTGTAACATCACCCGTCTCCGCCCCTGCCTCAGCCCATCTGCTGCTGAAACCCTTATCCATGCCATTGTCACCTCCAGAATCGACTATTCCAGTGGTCTCCTGGCTGGCCTCTAATCCTCCATGCTCCATAAACTTGAGCTCATCCAAAACTTTGCTGATTGTATTCTATCCTGCACCAAGTCCCGTTCACCCATCACCCCTGTCCTTGCTGATCTACATTGGCTCCCAGTGCCCAAATGCCTTTAATTTAAAATTCTCATCCTTGTCTTTAAATCCCTTCATGACCTTGCCCCTCCCTATCACTGTAACTCTAGAATTCCCTCCCTTAACCTCTCCGCCTCTCCACCTCCCTCTCCTTCTTTGAGACTCTTCTTAAAACTCAACTTTTTGATCAAGCTTTTGGTCACCTCTCTGTTGGTTCGGCTTCCATTTAGTTCTGATTACACCTCTGTGAAGCACCTTGGGACATTTTTTCTACGTTCAAGCTGCTACATAAATGTATTTTCTTTCAGCAGCTGATGTTAACTTTTCAATGGTAAACCCACTGATTAACTGGTAGTAAAGTTGTAAAGAAAGAAAGTCTTGCATTTATATAGCATCTTGCATGACCTCAGGATGTCCCAAATTGCTTTACAGCCAATGAATTAGTTTTGAAGTGTGGTAACTGTTGTAATGTAGGGAAATCCGGCAGCCAATTTGCGCACAGCAAGGACCCACAAACAGCAATGAGATAAATGACCAATTCAACTGTTGAAGTGATATTGGTTGAGGGATAAATACATGACTTGTGCATACATGAATGAGCAGAAAATCGTGCACTGTGCAGATCTGAATTTCCTAAATTGCCAGTGGGCAAGGCTCCTCACTATCATGCAAGTTTCTGGTGTGCTCTCCTGGAGGGCAAGGCTTCCTGCCAACACCATAAAGTCCGAAAGTTACCCCTCACATTAAACATGGGGAATACAGATGTAGCTAAAGAGCTAGATATAGTTGTACGAAAGATCTGGCATTCCCAGGGAACCAGGTGTGCATTAAATCAACAGAAAAGGCCACCAATCCGTGAATGGTTACTGAGCTTAGGCAAAGAATTATGCATGTGGATACAAATTTTCCATGATGTGCATATCCCACGGACAACGTGGATTCTGGAGTGACAATAGTCTGAACGATCGGCTTTTTAGAGAAAGGTTACCCATGGCTCTATCTAGAAATACATAGAATACATAGACGGTCATTTGAACCAACCAGTCCATGTCAGCATTCACCTTCCATGCAAGCAAATAGTCCTCATCATATTTACCACCCTGTTCTCATCCCTTCATTCCCTTTTCCTACAGCCACCTAACCAATCTAATCTTGAATGTTGGCATATTTTCTGTCACAACCACTAACACTAGAAGTAAATCCCACAGCCTCACAACTCTCTATGTAAAGAGGTTTTGACTGCCCTCTTTTCTAAATCTTATCTCATTCTAAAACCCTTAACTACTGGAAACAGTCTGCTTGTATCCACCCTGTCCGCTCGTGTCATAACTTTTAACACTTCTATCATATCGCCCTGTAATCTGTGTTGTCCTAACAAAAAAAGACAGTTTTTCACGTCTTTCTTCGTATTTGCGTTTCTTCATAACAGGCAACATCCTAGCGAATCTACTTTGTATCCTCTCCAAAGCCTCAATATCCTTCCTGTAGTGTGGAGCCTAATACTGTACACGGTAGTCTAAGTGAGGTCTTATTAGGGTTTTATAAAGGCTCATCACTACCTCTTGGCTTTTATATTCTATAACTCTTGTGATAAAACCTAGAATTCCTTTAGCTTTTTTTGCTGCCTTATCAGCTTGAGGCGCTGCCTTTAATGTCCTGTGAACCCGTACCCCCAAGTCCCTCTGTTCTTCCACAATAATGCTAGAATACATCCTATGATCTTAAAACCGTATCATATTGTGGTCACTACCCCCAAGGAGCTCGCTCACATTTAGCTCATCTATTTCATAATTCATAACCAGACCTAGCAACGCCTCAGCCCTTGTAGGCCTACTAACATACTGCTTCAGGAAGGACTCCTGTGCACAGTGTAGGAATTCCATTCCTTTTTCTCCATTTACTCCCCTTGTCCCAATCAATAAGTAGATAGCTAAAGTCTCTCAGAGCAATAATTTTGTTGTTTCTACTCATCTCTTTAATCTGACTGCAGAATTCCTCATGCCACCATTCACAACCCAGACAATAAACAATGGTTCTGACATTTGGACTATACTGAGGATGATCTTCAATACGCACCGGAGATTTGGCAAAATGATTATGGTGTACTGCTTGCTGTACAACAGAGCCATTGTAAGAGGCATAGATGTGGCTGTGGGTGAGGAACAGCAACAAATCATGGCTGCATATAGTGACACCACTTTTCTTGACCAGAATGGAGGTGATTGGGTAATTCCCTCGTCAATCAGGCCTGGAGACCGCACTGCTGGGAGTGACTGGGAGTGATTTTATGCACATAATTGTAACTATCCTCCACTCACTGCATTTTGCTGGAGAAATCACCCTGCTTTTATCAGGAGAATTTGCTATGGTTTTGGGCATGAGTTCTGTTTCCTGTGGTTTGTAGAAACTCTTTCTAAATAGACTCTTAGACTGTTTGCTGTAGTGCGCTGTCTAAATAGACTCTGTAGACTGTTTGCTGTAGTACGCTGTCTAAATAGACTCTGTAGACTGTTTGCTGTAGTACGCTGTCTAAATAGACTCTGTAGACTTTTTGCTGTAGTGCGCTGTCTAAATAGACTCTGTAGACTGTTTGCTGTAGTGCGCTTCTAAATTGTCTGTAGACTGTTTGCTGTAGTACTCTGTCTAAATAGACTCTGTAGACTGTTTGCTATAGAACTCTCTTCCGCAAAAGGCAATTGATACTAGCTCAATTGCTAATTTTAAATCTGAGATAGCTTTTTGCCAACCAAAGGTATTAGGGGATATGGGCCAAAGGCAGGTATATGGAGTTAGATCACAGATCAGCCATGATCTTATCAAATGGCGGAGCGGGCTCGAGGGGCTGAATGGCCTACTCCTGTTCCTATGTTCCTATGTTCCTAGAGCACTTTTTAAATAGGCTCTGTAGACTGTTTGCTTTAGAGCACTGTTTAAGTAGACTCTGTAGATTGTTTGCTGTAGTGTGCTGTTTAAATAGCTCTGTAGATTGTTTGCTGTAGTGCACTATTTAAATAGACTCTGTAGACTGTTTGCTGTAGTGCGCTGTTTAAATAGATTCTGTTTGCTGAGTAAATAGACTTTGTTTGCTGTGAGTCCTGTTGTAAATCCTGCCCTGCCTCCGACTCATTAGCTGACAGTCAATAGACACTCTGACAAATCATGGCACAGAGGAGGAGGAGCAGGAGGAGGGTTTCCAAGAGTCACCTGAGGCAGAGACTAGGGGGGGAATTTTAACCCTCAAGAATGGGTGGGTTGGAGTCGGGTGAGAGATAAAAATTGTATTTTTATCGATTGCGACCTCAATCCGGCTCCAACATGCCAACTTTCGGGTTTAACGTGGGCACGTTTGGATGCGTGCGCACAACTGAATCACTGCGGTCGTGTCCCCAATTAATACCGGCGAGCGGGGCAATTAATGTTGTTAGGCGCCGTCAACTTCATTATTTTAAATTGATTTTAACACAACATCAAATTTAACGTCTCCAGCATGGGTTTCCCAGGGGCTTCTCAATCCCGCCGGTGAAACGGAGGTGAGATTGAACCGCAGTTCATGGGGGTATTTAAACTGCCCCATCTGAATAAAAGTTCAATTATTGCAGCTGGTCTCTCAGTTCCCCCGGGCAAATATTTGACAGCGAGTTCTTGTGCTGAGATATCTTTGGCAAAACTTTGGAGCCTTTCAAACTGACAAGATCAGAAAGGGGGGGCGCAATAGATGTATTAGAGAGGACATCGGAGGCGGCCACTCACTCCATGGCAGACATTCTCGCAATTATCTGTGACAACAATTCACTCCATCCTCTCTGTTATTGTGGAGAGTGCGTGTGGCACATTTTCCAGTACCTCGCAAAGTCGTAGCTGTGTACCTCAATCATTCTCATTCTCAACAATGACCCTCGGGGTTCTGCATCCGTATCCAGTTCACCAGAGCTTGGAGAGGAGTGCGCCCTCTGACGCGGACTCTCCACAGCTGTCCCCGCCACCAGTGTCTGCTTGTGCTCACTTGTGGATTGTGAACCACCAGGTAACAACCCAACTAACTGTTTAACAGGACCCACCGAAGTGCGAGTATCTGTGCTGGTGCACGGCTGTATGTCCTGTGATGGTGCACGACTGTATGTCCTGTGATGGTGCACGACTGTATGTCCTGTGATGGTGCACGACTGTATGTCCTGTGATGGTGCACGACTGTATGTCCTGTGATGGTGCGCCCTCAGAAGGAATGAGGTCCTCTGAGAAATCAATGTTATGCATCTCCGCAGACTCTTGTTCGACGCATGAAGGCCCTGGAAGTCAAAAGAAAGTGATATGAATTAGTCCTGGCAAAGTAACAATCTTGACAATCACCAAACTCAAGTTTCTCATAGTTCAGACATTGATGAAATTAAGTCATCATGTGTGTAAAAGATGTTCAAGTTCTATCACCAGGGGCATCCCTCTCCATCTCTGATGGAGAGGGATGCAGATGTGCCAATTCTCTCCATGGCATCCTCCGCTGCATCAGTCAGTTGGACTATTTGTGGAAGGCCACCTCCGGTCTTCGCCCTCTCCCTTGCGTTTTGCGCTCTCTTCTCCTACAAGGGACGAAAGAACAGATCTTTGAGTGGCTGAAGGTGATGTATTCACCCGATGGATGGAGTGCTTTGGGTGAGGGTGACTATTGGACAGATGGATCACATTGCATAAGGATTGGGGTGAGTGGCAGCGGTGGGTGGATACATGGGGAGGTGAGGAAGTGCCTAGAAAATGAAGGATGGGTACTGCTCAAACTTAAGTGGGTGTGAGGGGTGATGTGATGGAGTAGGCTTAGCAAGACAGAGTGAGAGGGGGTGTTGTACACCACAGGATATGGGTGAATCAGCAACTGTACTCACTTTTTCTGACCTGGTTAGGTTATTAAACCACTTCCTGCACTGCAGCCAAGACCTGGGCACCATGCTCCAACTGCTCACCTCCTCAGCCACCTCCAGCTTTGCCTTCTTGGTGGCAGAATCAGGTTTCTTCCTCTCATCCCTGGGGTAAATTATCTCCCTCCTGGTCCTCACTGCACCCAGCTGTACTTCAAGGGAACCATCTGTGAACCTGGTTTCTGGCCTTGCTCTCTTTGAATTGCTTCATTTCCTCCTTTCTCCTCCAAAATCCATTTTTGCATTGTCCCTTTAAATTGTGGACTTCAGATCGTGTCCTGCGGGTGCTCTGTACGCCCGCTGCGCAGCTTGGAGACGCGAAACCCAGAAGCAAAAATAATTGCCTTTAATTGAGTTGCGATCGCAGATTCTGACGTGCTCACTTCACTACTGGGCGAAAATCCACCCCCAGCTCCCGGTAAAAATCTTGCCCTAGATACTGCAGAAAGCAGCACGGGTACACTGTGCTCCAATTGAGGCATCCTTTCTTTGAGGCCTGCACAGCAGCAATCTGCAACAGCTTCATGAGGCCACAACCCTTTATGTTTCATTTCAGATACTTTTTTGTTATTGATTCCTATTTTTGAAACAATAGTAATAAAAATTCAGTGAAACATGCCTGTTACCTGCAACTTATTTGATACCCTTTAATGGGGCCAAAAAAAAAACGATAATCACTAATAAATCCAATAAGGAATTCAGGAGAAACTTCCTTACGCAGAGAATGGTTAGAATGGGGAACTCGCTACCACAAGGAATACATGACGGAGAAAGGAATAGAAGGGTATGCTGATAGGGTGAGATGAAGAGAGGTGGGAGGAGGCTCAAGGGGAGCATAAACACTGGCACAGACAAGTTGGGCCGAATGGCCTGTTTCTGAGCTGTACATTCTATGTAATTCTATGTTATGCTGTCTCAGGTTAATCACATTTATCGGCATTGCTCACCTTTGCTATTGTTTTATTATATTTTTGCAAGGAAAATTAAATAAAAACCTGCAACCTTTACCTTTGCTTTGTTTTATTATGTTTCCGGTAAATGGTGTAGTCAGTACTTAACATAATGTGCTGATGTGCTGTCCCTTGCGATGTATGGACGACTGAATGGTGAGATGCTTCTCCTAGGTGATGCAAGGAGTAGCTAAGCAGGCTTCATGAGAGGCCTCCTGAGTATCTTTTCGTGATTCAGTTGGCCCTCTCCCTCTATATGCTACAGACCCAGATGCTCCTGCCTGAGTGCCAGGAATGGACTGTCCCATTCCAGCTGTGTGGGCCTGCATGGTTTCCTGAGCTTCTTCTGCCACTTGTCCAGATTGGCACCATGCAGGAACCAGCTTGAGAGTGACTCACCAGTCCCTGTGCTTGGGAACACATGCTGCTGTTCGAATCTCCCACGGATCTGTATCATAGTATCATAGCATGTTACAGCACAGAAGGAGGCCATTCGGCCCATCGTGCCTGTCTCAGCTCTTTGAAAGAGCTATCCAATCAGTCCCACTCCCCTGATCTTTCCCTATAGCTCTGTAAATTTTTTCCCTTCAAGTATTTATCCAATTCCCTTTTGAAAGTTATAATTGAATCTGCTTCCACCACCCTTTCAGGCAGTGCATTCCAGATCATTACAACTCGCTGTGTAAAAAAATGTTTCCTCATGTCGCCTCTGGTTCTTTTGCCGATCACCTTAAATCTGTGTCCTCTGGTTACCAAACCTTCTGCCACTGGAAACAGTTTCTCCTTATTTACTGTATCAAAGCCATTCATGATTTTGAACACTTCTATAAAATCTCCTCTTAACCTTCTCTGTTCCAAGGAGAACAACCCCAGCTTCTCCAGTCTCTCCACGTAACTGAAGTCCCTCATCCTTGTACCATTCTAGTAAATCTCTTCTGCACCCTCTCTAAGGCCTTGACATCTTTCCTAAAGTGTGGTGCCCAGAATTGGACACAATACTCCAGCTAAGGCCTAACCAGTGCTTCATAAAGATTTAGTATAACTTCCTTGCTTTTGTACTCTATGCCTCTCTTAATAAAGCTCACAATACCATATGCTTTTTTTAACAGCCTTCTCAACTTGTCCTGCCACCTCCGAAGAATTGTGTACATGTACCCCCAGGACTCTCTCTTCCTGCACCCCCTTTAAAATTGTACCATTTAGTTTATATTACCTCCCCTCATTCTTTTTACCAAAATGTATCACTCCACACTTCTCTGAGTTAATTTTCATCTGCCATGTGTCTGCCCATATCACTGTCTATGTCCTCCTGAAGTCTGTTACTATCCTCCACATTGTTTACTACATTTCTGAGTTTCGTTCATTTGCAAACTTTGAACTTATTCCCTTTATACCCAAGTCCAGGTCATTACTATATATCAAAAAGAGCAGTGGTCCTAATACTGACCCCCGGGGAACACCACTATATACTTCCCTCCAGTCTGAAAAACAACCATTCACCACTACTTTCTGCTTTCTGTCTCTTAGCCAACTTTGTATCCACACTGCCACTGTCCCTTTAGTCCAATGGGCTTTAATTTTGCTAACAAGTCTATTATGTGGTGCTTTATCAAATGCCTTTTGAAAATCCATATACACAACATCAATTACATTACCCTCATCAAGGGTACCCTGTACAAGCAATAGACCAGTGCATTTGTATGAGGTTTCTGAAACCCACCCTAATGAGGGTCTCACATATTCCTCTAAATACACTGAAGCCTGCTTTTACTGTATCTCAGATTTTACACCTTGCTAACATCAGTGAAAGCATTCCTGAATGACGCTCACACTCTGCTCATGATTTGCTTGCATAGAATTACAACAGGGAACAGGCCATTCGGCCAATAGTCTGTGCTGGTGTTTATCCTCCACATGAACAGTAGTTGTAATCCCATGTGTCTGCTCCATTTTCATATCCCTTTATTTCTCCTTCCCTTTAATCGCCTATCTAAGCTATCATGAGATCTTGACATGGTCTGTAGTTCAGTCACTAGCTCCACGTTCCACAGGCATTCCACAGCCTCACAACACTCTGATGTGGAGATGCCGGTGATGGACTGGGGTGTACAAATGTAAGGAATCTTACAACACCAGGTTATAGTCCAACAGTTTTATTTGAAAATCACAAGCTTTCGGAGGCTTTCTCCTTCGTCAGGTGTGTGTGGGATTCCTTGAAATTTATTGCATATATAGACAGAGAACAATGCCTGGTGATTACAGATAATCTTTCCAACTGCCCGTTATCAAGGCAATCAAAGGAATTGAATAGTGTTCAGACAGAGAGAGACATTAGATACAAGACTACTGAATATACAAACGGCCAGAACCAAAGACAGAGAGAGAGAGAGAGAGAAACATCCAAAAGGAAGAGAAAGAGAGAGAATGACCAGTTGTATTAAAAACAGATAACTTTTTTTTCCGCTGGTGGGGTTACGTGTAGCGTGACATGAACCCAAGATCCCGGTTGAGCCTGTCCTCATGGATGCGGAACTTGGCTATCAATTTCTGCTCGACGATTTTGCGTTGTCATGTGTCTCGAAGGCCGCCTTGGAGAACGCTTACCCGAAGATCGGTGGCTGAATGTCCTTGACTGCTGAAGTGTTCCCCGACTGGGAGGGAACCCTCCTGTCTGGCGATTGTTACGCGGTGTCTGTTCATCCGTTGTCGCAGTGTCTGCATGGTCTCGCGGATGTACCATGCTCTGGGGCATCCTTTCCTGCAACGAATGAGGTAGACAACGTTGGCCAAGTCACAAGAGTATGAACCATGTACCTGGTGGGTGGTGTTCTCTCGTGTGATGGTGGTATCTGTGTCGATGATCTGGCATGTCTTGCAGAGGTTGCCGTGGCAGGGTTGTGTGGTGTCGTGGACGCTGTTCTCCTGAAAGCTGGGTAATTTGCTGCGAACGATGGTCTGTTTGAGGTTGAGTGGCTGTTTGAAGGCGAGTAGTGGAGGTGTGGGGATGGCCTTAGCGAGGTGTTCGTCGTCATCGATGACATGTTGAAGGCTGCGGAGAACATGGCGTAGTTTCTCCGCTCCGGGGAAGTACTGGACGACGAAGGGTACTCTGTTGGTTGCGTCCCGTGTTTGTCTTCTGAGAAGGTCTATGCGATTTTTCGCTGTGGTCCGTCGGAACTGTCGATCGACGAGTCGAGCATCATATCCCGTTCTTACAAGGGCGTCTTTCAGTGTCTGTAGGTGTCCATCGCGTTCCTCCTCGTCTGAGCAGACCCTGTGTATTCGCAGGGCCTGTCCATAGGGGATGGCCTCTTTGACGTGGTTAGGGTGGAAGCTGGAAAAGTGGAGCATCGTGAGGTTGTCCGTGGGCTTGCGGTAGAGTGAGGTGCTGAGGTGCCCGTCTTTGATGGAGATTCGTGTGTCCAAGAAAGAAACCGATTCTTAGGAGTAGTCCATGGTGAGTTTGATGGTGGGATGGAACTTGTTGATGTTATCGTGTAGTCGCTTCAGTGATTCTTCGCCGTGGGTCCATAGGAAGAAAATGTCGTCGATGTATCTGGTGTATAGCGTTGGTTGGAGGTCCTGTGCAGTGTAGAAGTCCTGCTCGAACTTGTGCATGAAAATGTTGGCGTATTGGGGTGCGAATTTCGTCCCCATGGCTGTTCCGTGTGTTTGGGTAAAGAACTGGTTATCGAAGGTGAAGACATTGTGATCCAGGATGAAGCGAATGAGTTGTAGGATGGCGTCTGGAGATTGGCTGTTGTTGGTGTTGAGTATTGATGCTGTCGCAGCGATGCCGTCATCGTGGGGGATACTGGTGTAGAGTGCCGAGACATCCATTGTGGTGAGAAGTGTTCCTGGTTCAACTGGTCCGTGGGTATTGAGTTTTTGTAGGAAGTCTGTAGTGTCGCGACAGAAGCTGGGGGTTCCCTGTACGATGGGTTTCAGGATGCCCTCGATGTATCCAGAGAGGTTCTCACACAGGGTTCCATTGCCTGATACGATAGGACGTCCAGGTGTGTTGGCTTTGTGTATCTTTGGGAGGCAGTAGAAGTCTCCCACGCGGGGAGTACGTGGGATGAGAGCGCGTAGGATGCTTTGAAGGTCTGTTTGTTGAGCTGCCTTGATAACGGGCAGTTGGAAAGATTATCTGTAATCACCAGGCATTGTTCTCTGTCTATATATGTGATAAATTTCAAGGAATCCCACACACACCTGACGAAGGAGAAAGCCTCCGAAAGCTTGTGATTTTCAAATAAAACTGTTGGACTATAACCTGGTGTTGTAAGATTCCTTACATCACAACACTCTATGTAAAAAGTTTCTCCTGCTCTTTGTCCTAAATGTCTTACATTTAATCTTATATATAGGAAGGAACATAGGAACAGGAGTAGGCCATACAGCTCCTCAAGCCTGTTCTGCAATTCAGTTAGATCATGACTGATCTGTATCTTAACTCCATCTACCCACCTTAGTTCCATAACCTTTAATACCCTTGCCTAACAAAAATCTATCATCTCAGTTTTGAAATTTTCAATTGACCTCCAGCCTTAACAGCTTTTCTGGGGAGAGTTTTCCAGATTTCCACTCCCCTTTGTGTGAAGAGGTCTTTTCTGAAACCACCCCTGAACGGCCTAGCTCTAATATAAGGTTATGCCCCCTTATATATCTACTGCAGAGGCTATTGACCCCTAAACTACTCAGATCTACTGCCAGCATATTTTGCACGGTATTAAGTGAATGCTACAGATATTCATGATCGGGAGTGTGCTCTGTTTTAGAGGAAGCCTTTTAAGGTCAGACGCGTGAAGCAACTAAGCAACTTGTTGAACCTCTCGCATCTCCAGCCATCGATTCGACCGACACCGAATGCTTCTGCCCTGCTCTCTCTCTCTCGAGATGCTGTCTCTTATGGAAAGTCAGCTCCTTCTGCCTGGAGAGTAAGACACATAAATGAGGAGGTAACGAGTAGCAGATTGTTTACGGCCTTATGCATAATAGAATAACATTTCAAGTAGCTTGACAGCAGAAACTCGAAGAGCTAACTGGGTCCATTCGAATTCCGAGTTGAATGTGTGGCGCAGAAGTCAGTCAGCAGTCAGCTGTCATCTGCAGCGTTCCATTTTTCAGTTATTAGGCTGCTCGAGTAGTTCTCACCAGTATTCATTAGACAATCATAGAATGATACAACATAGAAGGAGGCCGTTCACCCATCGTGCCTGTGCTGGCTCTTTGAAAGAGCCATCCAATTAGTCCCACTCCCCTGCCCTTTCTCCATCGCCCTGCAAATTTTTCCCTTTCGAGTATTTATCATATTCCCTTTTGAAAGTTATTATTGAATCTGCTTCCACCGCCCTTTCAGGCAGTGCATTCCAGATCATAACAACTCGCTGCGTAAAAAAGAAAATTCTCCTCATCTCGCCTCTGGTTATTTTGCCAATTACCTTAAATCTGTGTTCTCTTGTTACTGACCCTTGTTAATTGTTGTTAGCATCCTTTGTGTTGCACGTTAAGTGGGTCACTGGATAACGTTATGTTAACTAACGTTTTGTAAAACTATTCCGGCAAAAATGTCTGTCAGCTCCATCTGATTGTTTTTTAATTTGTTCATGAGGTGTGGGCATCGCTGGCGAGGCCAGCATTGATTGCCCATCCCTAATAATAATTTGATACCCATTAATGGCTGTCTCAGCCTGGTCGCATTCACCGTTGCACTTTCTTAGGATGGGAACCTTCCTGTGCACATCCCTCTGTGTGTGCCGGATGGGTACCAGCACCATCACCAGCGCGATCACCGGCTGCTGACTGCTGCCCGAGTCTGCTGTACCTACTGCTAAAGGAAGATATAGTTGAGATACTGGTTGGACTAAAAATTGATAAAGAAGAGGTGATTGAAAGGCTAGCTGTACTTAAAGTAGATAAGTCACCCGGTCCGGATGGGATGCATCCTAGGATGCTGAGGGAAGTAAGGGTGGAAATTGCGGAGGTACTGGCCATAATCTTCCAAACATCCTTAGATACGGGGGTGGTGCCAGAGGACTGGAGAATTGCAAATGTTACACCCTTGTTCAAAAAAGGTTGTAAGGATAAACCCAGAAACTATAGACCAGTCAGTTTAATCTCAGTGGTGGGGAAACTTTTAGAAACGATAATCTGGGACAGAATTAACAGTTACTTGGACAAGTGTGGATTGATTAGGGAAAGCCAGCATGGATTTGTTAAAGGCAAATCCTGTTTAACTAACCTGATAGAGTTTTTTGATGAGAGGGTAGATGAGGGCAATGCAGTTGATGCGGTGTTTATGGACTTTCAAAAGGTGTTTGATAAAGTGCTGCACGGTAGGCTTACCATCAAGATTATGGACCATGGAATAAAGGGCAACATGAATACAGATTTGGCTAAGGGACAAGAAACAGGGAGTAGTGGTGAACGATTGTTTTTCGTACTGGAGGAAGGTGTACAGTGGTGTTCCCCAGGGGTCAGTGCTGGGACCACTGCTTTTCTTGATATATATTAATGACTTGGACTTGGGTGTACAGGGCACAAATTTGCAGGTGAAACAAAACTTGGAGGGGTAGTAAACAATGGGGAGGATAGTGGTAGACTTCGAGAGGATATAGACAGGCTGGTGGCATGGGTGGACACGTTGCAGATGAAATTTAACGCAGAAAAATGCAAAGTTATACATTTCGGTAGGAAGAATGAGGAGAGGCAATATAAACTAGAGGGCACAACTCTAAAAGGGGTACAGGAACAGAGAGATCTGGGGGTATATGTGCACAAATCATTGAAGGTGGCAGGGCAGGTTGAGAAAGTGGTTAAAAAAGCATACGGGATCCTGGACTTTATAAATGGAGGAATAGAGTACAGAAGTATGGAAGTCATGATGAACCTTTATAAAACACTGGTGTGGCACAACTGGAGTATTGTGTTCAGTTCTGGACACAATACTCCTCAGGAAAGATGTGAAGGCCTTAGAGAGGTTGCAGAAGAGATTTACTAGAATGATTCCAGGGATGAGGGACTTTACGTGGATAGACTGGAGAAGCTGGGGTTGTTCTCCTTGGAACAGAGACGATTGCGAGGAGATTTGATAGAGGTATTCAAAATCATGTAGGGTCTAGACAGAGTAGATAGAAAGAAACTGTTCCCATTGGCGGAAGGGTCAAGAACCAGATGACATAGATTTAAGGTGATTGGCAAAAGAACCAAAGGTGACATGAGGAAAAACTTTTTTACACAGCGAGTGGTTAGGATCTGGAATGCACTGCCTGAGGGAGTGGTGGAGACAGATTCAATCATGGCCTTCAAAAGGGAACTAGATAAATACTTGAAAGGAAAAAAAATTGCAGGGGTACAGGGAAAAGGTGGGGGAGTGGGACTAGCTGGATCGCTCTTGCATAGAGCCGGCGTGGACTCGATGGGCCGAATGGTCTCCTTCCGTGCTGTAACCTTTCTATGATTCTATGATTCTTGTTATTTGGTTGGTTTTCTGTCCCAAAAGGAGCACTATAACTGGGCCCTCACATCGTACAGCACAGAAGGAGGCTATTCGGTCCATTGTGTCTGTGCCGGCTCTTTGAAAGAATAATCCAAATTAGTCCCACTTCCCCTGCTCTTTCCCCATACTCGAGCAATTTACTCCCCTTCAAGTAATAATCCAATTCCCTTTGGAAAGTTACTATTTACTTTGCTTTCACCACTTACTATTCCATCTGCAATCATTTTCCAGGCAGCCATGGTAAACCAAGCTTATCTCCCGCCATTATCGTGCACACTTCCCAGTGGATTTTTCCCATTCTTTTAATACTGGCTATTTGCCGACTTCACAATGTCACAAGACAAAGGCAGACAAGGGAGTCAGTTCTTCCAGTGATCAGCCCTATGATTCTTGTTTGCACCGTCTCCATGGCCTGACTAATTCAGGTGACACCTCTCTGTCTGAACACGGTGATTGCCTTGGCAACGGGCAGTTGCAGGGGCAGTCTGTAAACACCATGTATTGTTCTATATGTATAAATGCGTAGGCTTCAAGGAGCTCCTGAACATTTACCTGACGAAGGAGGAAGCCTCCGAAAGCTTGTGAATTTAAAATAAAATTGCTGGACTATAACTTGGTGTTGTAAAATTGTTTACAATTGTCAACCCCAGTCCATCACCGGCATCTCCACATCATGACTAATTCTCATGTGTTTTGGTGACTGAGACGGGGTGCAGTGCGACCAGAACACTAAATGACACTGTCAGCATATAGCCTATTCTCTTTGCTTATCACTAGTCCGAATGTGACTTGATGTGGTCAGTGCCAATGGCTACTATCAGTCTTTTATCGAGCCACCATCATGGCAGGTGGATCCATCCCGCTGGATTCACAGTTGCACATTACTAGTGGATCTCCTCTGCACTGCCTCCATGACCCAATGATTCCCTCCTATCATGGTGACCTACACCGAACACAACTGAGTTCTTAATGGAGACACACCTGCACAGCGATGCATCCAATCTGAGTGGAAGTGCACAGAGTAAAACTTGTAATCCTGAGAAAAAGGGAATTAAACCCAATTCTCATTCAAGAAAAGAAAAGACTGAGGGGTGACCTGATCGAATTCTTTAAAATCATGAAAGGGTTTGATAGGGTAGATGTAGAAAAGATGTTTCCACTTGTGGGAGAGTCCAAAACTAGGGGCCGTGAATATAAGATAGTCACCAATAAAGGGAATTCAGGAGAAACTTCTTTACCCAGAGAGTGGTGAGAATGTGGAACTTGCCACCACGAGGAGTGGTTGAGGCGAATAGCATAGATACATTTAAGGGGAAACTAAATAAGTACATGAGGGAGAAAGGAATAGAAGGTTATGCTGATAGGGTTAGATGAAGTAAGGTAGGAAGAGGCTTGTATGGCACATAAATACTGGCATAGACTAGTTGGGCCGAATGGCCTGTTTCTGTGCTGTAAAATTTGATGTATTCCTATTTAAATGCATTCTAAGAGTAAATTCACCACATGGATGTTTAGCTAATTTCCCTCCCCCAAGCATAAAGACAGACACAAGGATGCAATGAGAACACGGCTTTCACTCATTGCTTACGATCAGGTTCAAAGTTTTCTATTTTTCTGCCTTTGCAGTTGTGCGAGGCCCATCAAGTGCTCAGCTGCCATATGGACCAAGCATCAATAGACCATTACCACTGGGGGTACAGCTGTAGCCTAGACTAAACCGCCACAGACAGAAACCTCTTGAGCCATGAACACGGCACTGCCAGATGCAGCACAGCTGGTGCAGGAAGCTGCAGCAAAAACAGACCTACAGGAGGCATAGAAGAACTTTCAGATGGACACGGTGAGTGCAGACACAGTGCCACAGGAACCGCTGCCTCAACAATTGCTGACTAAATTCTTCAGGCTACAGGACACAGGGGGTGAGAAATTGGCCCTCAATTGCGCCTATTTTCCAGGCGGAAAACAGGGGGCAAAATGGACCGATTTTGTGGCGCAGGGTCCCGCGCCCGACCTGTGCCTGCGTTACGAGCGCCTCCATTTTAGCTAAGGTGTTTTTCCAGCGTTCCTGGCAGCCGCCTGAAAAGGCATTAGGTCCTTTGATGTGTTAATAATGGGCCTAACAGCAGTTTATGGATCTTTCCTGGAAATCGGTCGAGCCTGGGCCTGCTTCACTCAATTTTTTTTGGCTCCTAATTCAGCCTACCAATGGTTCTTAAAGGGACCACTAGTGGTCACCGCCAAAAAGGTAAGTGTATTTTTTTAAACTTACCTTTATGTGGAGCCGGGGGAGGGGGGAGGAGGCGTGCTCCTCGTGGCTCCATGGCACCACTGCAGGCCACTATGGGCCCATGCTAGCCACCCTCCTGTTCTCCTCCCCACCCCCAGCCTGGACATACCTGAGGGCCACTGCCGACGAGGCAGCCGGCCCAAATAGGTCCTGTGGCAATCGGCGAACGGCATCTAGAGTTGTGACAGGTGCCTGCAGCTCACCGCGATTATTAAAATGAGGCTCAAGGTCCAATTTCGGGCGACCCTAGGGCCTCAGGCTTCTGGCGCATGTTGCCTATTTCAGGCCTGAGAAACTTATCCTTGAATCTTTCTACTTTTTTTGTGTTCTTTCTTTGATTTTTAAATTGATTTCCATCGCACTACAAAACAAAAAGTCGAATATTTTATTTGGTGATACTGAGACACTCAATTAAGGTAAATGGAATAACATTTGCAAACAGTGGGTAAATGTCACATGATCAAATATCATGTGATTAAACATCACATGAGCTGTGTCATGTGATCGAGTGCCATGTTGTCAAATGTCACATGATCAAATCTCCAGGAATATGTCAAACCTGAGTTGGTATCCCTACAGTGAGCTGTGATTCAGACTGCCATGCTAAACATGAAAGGCTCCATAAAATCAGGCATAGCTAACATATAAAGCACAACGCAGACTAAATGTGCTGCCTTCTACAGTCTTAATCATAGAATCATAGAATCGTCGAATGGTTACAACACGGAAGGAGGTCATTTGGCCTGTCGTGCTGGCTCTCTTTTTATTTATTCATTCATGGGATGTGGGCCTCGCTGGCAAGGCCAGCATTTATTGCCCATCCCTAATTGCCCTTGAGAAGGTGGTGGTGAGTCGCCTTCTTGAACCGCTGCAGTCCGTGTGGTGAAGGTTTTCCCACAGTGCTGGTAGGAAGGGAGTTCCAGGATTTTGACCCAGCGACAATGAAGGAACGGCGATATATTTCCAAGTCGGGATGGTGTGTGACTTGGAGGGGAATGTGCAGGTGGTATTGTTCCCATGTGCCTGCTGCTCTTGTCCTTCTAGATAGTAGAGGTCACATGTTTGGGAGGTGCTGTCGAAGAAGCCTTGGTGAGATGCTGCAGTGCATCCTGTGGATGGTACACACTGCAGCTACAGTGCGTCGGTGGTGAAGGGACTGAATGTTTAGGGTGGTGGGTGGGGTGCCAATCAAGTGGGCTGCTTTGTCCTGGATGGTGTTGAGCTTCTTGAGTGTTGTTGGAGTTGCACTCATCCAGGCAAGTGGAGAGTATTCCATCACACTCCTGAATTGTGCCTTGTAGATGGTGGAAAGGCTTTGGGGAGTCAGGAGGTGAGTCACTCGCCGCAGAATACCCAGCCTCTGACCTGCTCTTGTAGCCACAGTATTTATATGGCTGGTCCAGTTAAGTTTCTGCAAGAGCAAACCCCGTCCTATTCCCGTAGCCCTGCAAATTTTTTCCCTTCATGTACTTATCCAGTTCCCTTTTGAAGGCCATGATTGAATCTGCCTCCACCACCCCTTCGGGCAGTGCATTCCAGATCCTAGCCACTCACTGTGTAAAAAAGTTTTGTCTCATGTCACCTTTGGTTCTTTTGCCAATCACCTTAAATCTCTGTCCTCTGGTTCTTGACCCCTCCTGCAATGGGAACAGTTTCTCTCAATCTACTCTGTCCAGACCCTTCATGATTTTGAATACCTCTATCAAATCTCCTCTCAACCTTCTCTGCTCTAAGGAAAATAACCCCAGCTTCTCCCGTCTATGCACGTAACTGAAGTCCCTCATCCCTGGAATCATTCTAGTAAATCTCTTCTGCACCCTCTCAAAGACCTTCATATCCTTCCTAAAATGCAGTGCCCAGAACTGGAGACAATATTCCAGTTGTGGCTGAACTAGTGTTTTATAAAGGTTCATCATAACCTCCTTGGTTTTGTACTCTATGCCTCTATTTGTAAAGCCCAGGATCCCATATGCTTTGTTAACCGCTTTCTCAACCTGCCCTGCCACGTTGAACGATTTGTGCACATATACCCCCAGATCTCACTGTTCCTGCACCCCTTTTAGAGTTGTGCCCTTTAGTTTATTTTGCCTCTCCCCATTCTTCCCATCAAAATGTATCACCTCACGTTTTTCTGCATTGAATTTCATTTGCCACGTGTCCGCCCATTCCACCAGCCTGCCTGGAGTAGCAAACCATCAGAACTCATGTCGCTAATTGAAGTTTCCGAAAGTGTGAAGAGGAAACCAGGCAAAGTGCTCACTGTGGCAAAAGATTCAAATACGTGTTAAAAATCAGCAAGTTATGAGCAAGAATGGAAATCAGGTGGAATCTTTTTATCCATAGGATAATTAACTTGTGAAATGAATGAGATGGGTTGACCATTGAAATGGATAGTATAAAGCAGCAATTAGGCATGGTACTACAACAACAACAGCACCTACTTACATTTATATAGCGCCTTTAATGTAGAAAACGTCCCAAGGCGCTTCACAGGAATGATTATCAAACAAGCTCGACGCCGAGCCACATAAGGAGACATTAGGACAGGTGACCAAAAGCTTGGTCAAAGAAGTAGATTTTAAGGAGCGTCTTAAAGGAGGAGAGAGAGGTTGAGAGGCGGAGAGGTTTAGTGAGGGAATTCCAGAGCTTAGGGCCTAGGCAGCTACCAATGGTGGAGCGATGAAAATCGGGGATGTGCAAGAGGCCAGAATTGGAGGAGCGCAGAGATCGCAGAGGTTTGTAGGGCTGGAGGAGGTTACAGAGATGGGCGAGGCCATGGAGGGATTTGAACACAAGGATGAGAATTTTAAAATCGAGGCGTTGCCGGACTGGGAGCCAATGTAGGTCAGCGAGCACGGGGGTGATGGGTGAACGGGACGTGGTGCGAGTTAGGACATGGGCAGCGGAAATCTGGCAACAGCACACTATTTCCCACCCTCTAACACACGAACCCTCAATCAGCCAGTTCTGATGCCCGGAGCTAATCCAAAATATTATAATGAGCTGACTCTGACAATGACGGTGGGAGTCAGCGGTCATGACATTAGATAGCTGCAAATCAGGCTCTGCCCAAATCATGTTCAATCAGAAAATACAGACTTTGGTCACTGCACAATGTGGGTGGAAACATTGGAGGGTAAGTAGTAAGCAGCATTAGCAGGGGCCAGGGACACGCGCTACTGGGGAGTGGTGGCTGTCACAGGCAGACCTGAGAGATAAAATTCAGAACAATCCAGCCAAAAGATGGCGAGACTCTCTGTTTGGAATACAGCATTGTGAATGAACTGGAGCATCCTTTTGATCTGAGATACCGTTAACATTCTTCATGTTTGCTTTGTCTCCCTCAGATTTATGTCAACACTCACCGCCAGTCACACAGTGCCATGAACAATAGTACTGTCTGTATTTATCTCACTGTTTAGAGAGATATTAAGAAAGCAATACAAGTGACAATATTTAGCTGGAAATGATTGCGAATCACACTTGAACTCAGCATTGAATGAATTAGGAAATCGACTGGGCTGACATCTCCATAACAACGGAGACAGATTCAATAGCTAAATAACTGTCAGATTTCTAAACAACAGATGAGTCACGAGCTGTAAGTACCTTTAAACGCTATTCTTTGGGCCTCTCACTAATGTCTGTCAATTACCAGGGGCCATCTTTTCAACCCCGATCACATTCAACTGGGCACTTTTGCAGTGTTTGACCAATTAGTACCTATGTCAGGCTGATTAAATAACACATTAATATCAAACCACCGGGATGAAACTTCCCAAGACCACTCTTTCCTTACTTTTGGTTGGCAGTGACAGTAAAAGTTAATTGGCACATTGTTGTGATGCGAAGGTGAAGGATTTTTCACGGCTGGATGATACGAAATGCAAAGTGTTTTGCTCTTTCAAGCTCCAACGAAAAGCTTTCCTGAGTTTTCAGCAGATGGCATTGCTTTCATAGAATCATAGACTCATACACCACAGAAGGAGTCCATTCGGCCCATTGTGCCTGTGCCGGTTCTTTGAAAGAGCTATCAAATTAGTCCCGCTCCCCTAGTCTTTCCCCATAGCCCTGCAAATTTTTCCTTTTCAAGTATTTATCCAATTCCCTTTTGAAAGTTATTATTGAATCTGCTTCCACCACCCTTTCAGGCAGTGCATTTGAAGTCAATGGGAATCAGGGGGAAAACTCTCCAGTGGCTGGAGTCATACCTAGCACAAAGAAAGATGGTAGTGGTTGTTGGAGGCCAATCATCTCAGCCCCAGGACATTGCTGCAGGAGTTCCTCAGGGCAGTGTCCCAGGCCCAACCATCTTCAGCTGCTTCATCAATGACCTTCCCTCCATCATAAGGTCAGAAATGGGGATGTTCGCTGACGATTGCACAGTGTTCAGTTCCATTTGCAACCCCTCAGATAATGAAGCAGCCGGTCCCAGCATGCAGCAAGACCTGGACAACATCCAGGCTCGGGTTGATAAGTGGCAAGTAACATTCGCGCCAGACAAGTGCCAGGCAATGACTATCTCCAACAAGAGAAGTCTAACCACCTCCCCTTGACATTCAATGGCATTACCATCGCCGAATCCCCCACCATCAACATCCTGGGGGGTCACCATTGACCAGAAACTTAACTGGACCAGCCATATAAATACTATGGTTACAAGAGCAGGTCAGAGGCTGGGTATTCTGCGGCGAGTGACTCACCTCCTGACTCCCCAAAGCCTTTCCACCATCTACAAGGCACAAGTCAGGAGTGTGATGGAATACTCTCCACTTGCCTGGATGAGTGCAGCTCCAACAACACTCAAGAAGCTCGACACCATCCAGGACAAAGCAGCCCACTTGACTGGCACCCCATCCGCCACCCTAAACATTTACTCCCTTCACCACTGGCGCACTGTGGCTGCAGTTTGTACCATCCACAGGATGCACTGCAGCAACTCACCAAGGCTTCTTCGACAGCACCTCCCAAACTCGTGACCTCTACCACCTAGAAGGACAAGGGCAGCAGGCGCATGGGAACAACACCACCTGCACGCTCCCCTCCAAGTCACACACCATCCCGACTTGGAAATATATCACCGTTCCTTCATCGTCGCTGGGTCAAAATCCTGGAACTCCCTTCCTAACAGCACTGTGGGAGAACCTTCACCACACGGACTGCAGCGGTTCAAGAAGGCGGCTCACCACCACCTTCTCAAGGGCAATTAGGGATGGGCAATAAATGCTGGCCTTGCCAGTGACGCCCACATCCCATGAACGAATAAAAAAAAATTCCAGATCATTACAACTTGCTGCGTAAAAAAATTTCTCCTCATCTTCTCTCTGGTTCTTTTGCCAATTATGTTAAATCTGTGTCCTCTGGTTACTGACCCTCTGGCCAGTGGAAACAGTTTCTCCCTATGTACTCGATCAAAATCCCTCATAATTTTGAACATTTCTATTAAATCTCCCCTTCTCTGCTCTAAAGAGAACAATCCCAGCTGCTCTAATCTCTCCACGCAACTAAAGTCCCTAATCCCTGTTACCGTTCTAGTAAATCTCTTCTGTAACCTCTCCAAGGTCTTGACATCCTTCCTAAAGTGTGGTGCCCTGAATTGGACACAATATTCCAGTTGAGGCCTAACGTGTTTTATAATGGTTTAGTATAACTTCCTTGCTTTTGTACTCTATACCTCTATTAATAAAGCCAAGGAACCTGTATCCTTTTATAACAGCTACCTTCAAAGATTTGTAAACATAAACCGCCAGGTCTCTCTGTTCCTGCACCCTCTTCCGCATTAATGAAGGAAATGTCATTTATTTCTCCCTTTGGCAGAACGCAATTTTAAATCTATTGTATTGCTGTCTTGCAATTTTCTGTCACTGCAAACTTGGAAATTTAAAATGAAAACCTGGTGAAAAGATCAGGCTATTTAAAAATCTGCTGCTCTTCCACATCTGGATCGTGCAGTGAGCTGGTACATCGTCCTTTCGCCTTTAGGGGTTGCGTTCAATTTGCAAGGTGGACCAATGAGTTAAACATTTCTCTTCTCTGCTGCTAATGGTGAGTTTGGGGGAATTTCGATCCAGTTCCTAATTGGTGTCTGTTATTTGCAAAGATTGACGCCAAATTAACAATCTCATTCAGGTGTGCCTCAGGGTTGATGGATTTGGAAATATCACACTGAGCGGGAAATAATACTCCTCTGAGGATGGAGTTAAAACACATTCACTTGGAATTTCCGTGGGGGTTCCCCAGCTCTACTGCCATAACTTTGGTGGAAGATTGGCACAAAGCAGAGAAGGTTAAGGGGAGATTTAATAGAGGTGTCCAAAATTATCACAGGTTTTGATAGAGTAAATAAGGAGAAACTGTTTCCAGTGACAGGAGGGCCGGTAACCAGAGGACACAGATTTAAGATAATTGGCAAAAAAGCCAGGGGGGAGATGAGGAGAATTTCTTTTATTCAGTGAGTTTTTATGATCTGGAATGCACTGCCTGACAGGGTGGTGGAAGCAGATTTAATATTAACTTTCAAAAGGGAATTGGATATATACATGAAAAGGGAAAATTTGCAGGGCTACGGGGAAAGAGCAGGAGAGTGGGACTAATTGGATAGCTCTTTCAGAGAGCCGGCACAGACATGATGGGCCAATGGGCTCTAAAGAGAACAATCCCAGTTTCTCTAGTCTCTCCACATAACTGAGTGCTGAAGCATTACGTCGACGTCTGATGCTCAAGTGTGGTGAACAAAACATCCACCATTTTACATCTATACCAGTGGACGACCCGTAGCATTGCTCATGCTGAGTTGGAGAATACGAGCTTCCATCTATACCAGGTGGATGGTGCAAGTCAGCGCCAGTGGCAAGGTACCACGCCCACTGCCAATGTGAGTGGGAAAGTCACAGCGTGTCAAAAATTGGCAAAAAGGGGAAAAGTTGCAGGGCTATGGGGAAAAGGTAGGGGAGTGGGACTAATTGGATAGCTCTTTCAAAGAACCAGCAGAGGCACGATGGGCCGAATGACCTCCTTCTGTACTGTATCATTCTATAATTCTATGTGTTGGTGGCAGGTGGGGTAGCTTGTTGTCAGTACAGATTTAGAAAACGTACCCGTGCTGTCTCACAAGAACAGGGTTCTTATGGGATGTAACATATAAGGAGTCATTTTATATTATAAAAAGGATATGGAGGCACTGGAGAAGGTGCAAAAAAGATTTACAAAGATGATACCAGAACCGAAAAATTATACCTATCAGGAAAGACTGAACAGGCTGGGGCGCCTTTCTCTAGAAAAGAGAGGACTGAGGGGTGACCTGATAGAGGCCTTTAAGATTATGAAAGGGTTTGATAGGGTGGATGTAGAGATATTGTTTCCACTTGTGGGGGAGACCAAAACCAGAGGTCATAAATATAAGATAGTCACTAATAAATCCAATCGGGAATTCAGGAGAAGCTTCTTTACCCAGAAAGTGGTAAGAATGTGGAACTCGCTACCACAAGGAGTAGTTTAGGCAACTAGCACAGATACATTTAAGAGGAAACTGGATAAGTTCATGAGGGAGAAAGGAATATAAGGTTATGCTGATAGGGTTAGATGAAAAGGGGTGGGACGAGGCTCGTGTGGAGCATAAACACCGACATAGACCAGTTTGGCCAAATGGCCTGTTTCTGTGCTGTACATCCTGTGTAAATCCATGTAATTCTGTGTAATTCGATGTAATTTTCCAAAAGCACACTTCCAGCACAGAGCCTCACCCAGCAGGATTGCATATTAGGAATTTGGGTGCACACTCCCCTAATTTTCAGAAATGATGAGGCCGCACTGGCAGCATGCGCCATGTCATTAAAATATTCAAGTCCCATTGTAAGTTTTGGGGCAGGCCGCAGCGACTGTCTCACTATACACATTGGGTACATCAGGAATCCCTGGACCTCACCTGCTGAAGCCAGCTCCTTAAAGGCAAAACCTCAGTAAGACCACACTTGGAGTACTATGCACAGTTCTGGTCTCCATATTATAAAAAGGATATGGAGGCATAGAAGGTTCAAAACAGATTTACTGGGATCTTACCAAAACTGAGAGGTTATACCTATCAGGAAAGATTGAAGCAAGAGCGAGGCCATGTTCTTTGGGAACTGGACCGACTGATCCTTTGTCCCCTTCACCGTCAGGTCGGATTACCTCAAGGTGCTGGGGATCTGGTTCGGGGGGGCCGGGGTGTGCACCAAAAACTGGGAGGAGCACATTTCCAAGGTTAAGCAGAAACTGGGACTGTGGGATCGACGATCCCTCTCGATCGTGGGCAAGAACCTGGTCATCAGGTGCGAGGTGCTCTCGATGTTGCTGTACGTGGCGCAGGTCTGGCCCATACCTCGCTCGTGCGCCGCGACAGTCACCCGAGCCATCTTCTGCTTTGTCTGGAGATCAAAAATGGATCGTGTCCGCAGGGTCACGATGTACAAATCTCCAGAGAAAGGGGGGAAAGGCGTGCCCAACGTGGCCCTCATCCTGATGGCCACCTTTGTGTGCGGCTGCATCAAGCTGTGCATAGACCCTCAGTATGCAAACACAAAGTGTCACTACGTGCTGAGGTTCTACCTGTCCCCGGTGTTGAGAAGGATGGGCCTGGCCACGCTGCCACGGAACGCTCCGTCCAGTTGGACCGTTCCGCCCCACCTGTCCTTCGTGGAAAGGTTTGTGCAGGAAAACACCTTTGACCACAAGGCGATCAGCAAGTGGTCCGCACGTAACGTCCTCGAGACCCTGAGGGAAAAGGAGATGGTGGATCCTGTCGGTTGGTTCCCCGAACAGACTGTCAATGTCATTTGGCAGAACGCCTCATCGCCAGAGCTTTCAAACAAGCACCAAGACCTAGCTTGGCTGGTGGTGAGAAGGGCCCTTCCCGTCAGATCCTTCATGTACTCCCGGACTCTCAGCGCCACTGCGCGCTGTCCCCGAGGAGGCTGCGGTGGAGACGAGACCGTCACCCATCTCCTTCTGGAATGTGCCTTTGCAAAGAAGGTCTGGAGAGAGATGCAGTGGTATCTGTCCAGGTTCGTCCCGAGCAGTTCCGTAACACAGGCTTCTGTGCTCTACGGGCTGTTCCCGGGAACGCATACTGAGACGGACATCAGCTGCTGCTGGAAGACCATCAGCTCGGTGAAAGACGCCCTTTGGTCTGCCCGAAACTTGCTGGTCTTCCAGCACAAGGAGCTGTCCTCGACCGAGTGTTGCAGACTGGCACATTCCAAGGTCCAGGACTACATGCTCAGAGATGCACTGAAGCTGGGTGCAGCCGCCGCAAAGGCTCTGTGGGGAAAGGCAACCATTTAGAGCCTTCCCGCCATTGTATACCGAGGGGCTGCAATCAGGGAAAAACCACCTTGGGCAGAATGTAAAATTCTAACTGATGTAATGTAACTGTAATGAATCTGTAATGAACCTGTAAAGAATCTGTAAAGTACCTGTTATCAAAAATGTGTATTGAGTGTATTGCAATGAGGCACCCTAGAGTGTCATGAACTGTAATTATGTCCAATGTGCTCATTGAACTGTACTTGATTTAACCTGCAAATTGTATAATCTGTATTGTGTATGTTTGGAATGTGATATGACAACTATATTGTATGTATTGCTGCAAATTTTATGAATAAAGTATATTTTTTGAAAAAAAAAGATTGAACAGGCTGGGGCTTTTTTCTCTAGAAAAGGGAAGTCTGAGGGGTGACCTGATAGAGGCCTTTAAGGTTATGAAGGGTTTGATAGGGTAGATGTAGAGAAGATGTTTCCTCTTGTGGGGGAGACCAGAATCTGGGGGCTATAAATATAAGATAGTCACCAATAAATCCAATCGGGAATTCAGGAGAAACTTCTTTACCCAGAGGGTGGTGAGAATTTGGAACTCGCTACCACATGGAGTAATTGAGGCGAACAGCATTGATGCATTTAAGGGGAAGCTAGATAAACACATGAGGGAGAAAGGAATAGAAGGATATGCTGATAGGGTGAGATGAAGAGGGTGGGAGGAGGCTCCTGTGGAGCATAAATACTGGCATAGACCAGTTGGGCTGAATGGCCTGTTTCTGTGCTGTCCATTCTATGTCAGAACTGTTTAATGAATAGGGAGGAAGGAGAAAACAGCTTTCACCCAGAGAAACGGCTCCTAATTCGTACTGTATCATTATTTTAATTTCACATTCTGTGCACAGTGCTCCAGCCAAGACCTATTTCTAAACACTGGAGATAAAGGGGTAAATTTCTGCCTGTCGCCTTCTTGCTGCAGTGATTCGCATGCTGGAAGTGTATATTGGGAATTCAGGTGTGCGCCTGATTTGTGTCATCTACAGTATTTCTTCCGTTAAAAGTAAAATGAAAATTTACCTGAAAAGAAAAGCACAAATCCTGAAAATCTGAAATAAATCTGGAAAACACGTGGTAGGTTTGATCAGCATTTCAAAGAGAAAGGCAAGTTGGCACTGGGGATTGGGACCCATCATTAGACGATGTCAGCTGAACTACTTGTCCATTTTCTGTTGAACACCATAGAACTGCTCTGAATAAAGAGGATGAATTGTATGAAATCGTGCTGCCGATGCAGAGCTATACCCTCAGGGAGCACCTATGAGAAATTCAGGCATGTGTCCCCTATGATTTTCTGTCCTTTAAAATGAATGGACGGGAAATCATTAGCAACGTACTTTGAAAGTCCTGATATGCGTTCCCAGTGGGCAAGGCTTCACGTCAGAAATGCGACTTCATAAAATGATCTCAAATATTCTCAACAATAAATAACTAAGCGTTAATCCCTGAGTTTACTCCTTCCATTAAATTGTGAGATCTCGTAAATGCAGTCTCGCAATAATGGATAATCAGGGATGTTTTACAGAGATGCAGGTTTTACAATCTGTCTGTGCAGGAGTCCTGCAGCGTTAGTAATCCAGCCCTGACCATCTGTTACTCTATACAATGTGCACAGCGGGCTTTTCCTTTCATTGCTTTTCTCCTCAAAGATGACTGCTGCCAAGCTGCAGCGGGCATATGACACAGCCAAGCAGGTGGTTCGTTTAAGTACAAGGGTTCTAGGTCATCCGGAACTGTCAAATTCTTTGAACTAGAGAAAGAAAGGTCAATAGGAAGAGAAATCAACAGGCAGCAGGTGGGCCTGCACTGCAAAACCTTCTTTTAAAAAAATGAGACTGGAAATATTTCCAGCTCAGGTGCTTTAATCAATTAGTGATGATATTCAGCCAGTCAGGTCATTAATAATAATCATTCCATGTCCTCTTTATGCGTGCTTACAAATGCCAAAGGCTTAGGTGTCAGAAGAATCTGTGTGAAGTTTAAGCAAGTTCATTCAATGCTTAAATCCACCGAAACAAAACTGCATGTAATTCAGGTCTAATTAGCATTAACTAGCTTCAGTTGTGTCGAGAGACTAGAGAAGCTGGGATTGTTCTCCTTGGAGCTGGGAAGGTTAAGGGGAGATTTAATAGAGGTGTTCAAAATTATGAGGGGTTTTGATAGAGTAGATAGGGTTTCCAGTGGCAGGAGGGTCGGTAACCAGAGGACACAGATTTAATATGATTGGCAAAAAAAACAGAAGGGAGATGAGGAGAAATGTTTTTATGATCTGGAATGCGCTGCCTGAAAGGGTGGTGGAAGCAGATTCAATAATAACTTTCAAAAGGGAATTGGATACATACTTAAAAAGGAAAAATTTGCAGGGCTACCGGGAAAGAGCAGGGGAGCGGGACTAATTGGTAACTCTTTCAGAGAACCAGCACAGACACGATGGATCGAATGGCCTCCTTCTGTGCTGTATGATTCTATGATTTATATAGCATGTTTCCCATCCTCAGTATTACACTGCCAATGAAATAAGTATGAAGTGTGCTTACTCTTGTAATGTAGGGAAACATGTCAGTCAACTTGTGCACTGCACAGTCCCACAAACAGCAAATACATAAATGACCAGGAAATCTGTCTTTTAGTAATTGGATCTTTTACATCCATCTGAGAGGGCAGACAGGACTCCAGGTTAACATCTCATCTGAAAGATGGCACCTCTGACAGTGCCTCACTATCTCAGCACTACAAGGAAGTGTTATCCTAGATTATGTACTCCAGCCTCTGGTGTGGGGCTTGAAATGAGGTGTTTAAGATAATTAAAGGAGTTGAGAGGGTAGATAGAGAGAAACTATTTCCTCTGGTGGGGGAGTCCAGAACAAGGGGGTATAACCTTAAAATTAGAGCTAGGATGTTCAGGGGTGATGTCAGGAAGCATTTCTTTACGCAAAGGGTAGTGGAAATCTGGAACTCTCTCCCCCAAAAAGCTGTTAAGGCTGGGGATCAATTGAAAATTTCAAAACTAGGATTGATAGATTTTTGTTGGGCAAAGGTATTAAGAGTTACAGAACTAAGGCGGGTCGATAGAGTTAAGGTACGGGTCAGACATGATCTAATTGAATGGCGGAACAGGCTTGAGGGGCTGAATGGCCTACTCCTGTTCCTATGTTACTATATACCCACAACCTTTTGACTTGGAGGTGAGAGTGCTACCACTGAGCCAAGGAACCTATAAATATCCTGCTCTTGGTTCCCTAAATAGCGCTTTGCTTTAATACACAGTTCTTTGTTTTCTAGGACCTGGGTGTACGTGGCCCAGATTGATAGGAACATAGGAACATTAGGAACAGGAGTAGGCCATTCAGCCCCTACAGCATGCTTCGCCATTCACTTGGGTCATGGCTGATCTGTCCCTAAACTCTATCCGCCTTTGCTCCATGTCCCTTGATATCCTTATCTAACAATAATCTATCGATCTCAGTCTTGAAAGCTCTAATTGTCCCAGTAACCATAGCCTTTTGGAGGAGGGAGTTCCAGATTTCTACTACCTTTTGTTTGAAAATATGCTTCCTGGTTTCCCTCCAAAGTGGCCTAGCTCAAATTTTAAGATTATGTCCCCTCGTTCTTGATTCCCCCACCAGAGGAAATCATTTCTCTGTATCTACCTTATTGAATCCTTTTAACATTTTATACACCTCGATAACATTGCCCCTCAATCTTCTGTACTCAAGGTAATACAAGCCAACTTTATGCAACCCGTCCTCATAATTGAACCCTCTAAGCCCCGGTACCATTCCCCATCCAAGGCTAATATATCCTTCCTGAGGTGTGGTGCCCAAAACTGAATGCATTACTCCAGATGGGGTCTGATCCAGGCTCCATACAACTTGCTCCCCTTGGTAATCCAGTCCCTTTGAGATAAAGGCCAACATTCCATTAGCCTTTTTGTACCTGTCTACTAGCTTTTAATGATTTGTGCACTTGGACTCCCAAATCTCTTTGCTGCTCTACAGCTCCTGAGGTTTCTTATCATGTAGAAAATATTCCGATTTTTCTTTCTTGGATCCAAAGTGGATGACCTCACACTTGCCCACATTGAACTCCATCTACCATAGTTTTGTCCACCCACTTAAACTGTCTATATCCCATGGCAAGTTCCTGATCCCATCTGCACTACTTACTGTCCCTCCTAATTTAGTGTCATCTGCAAACCCCCTACTCCTTCATCCAAGTCACTGATAAATATGGTGAAAAGTTTAGGCCCTAGAACAGATCCCCAGGGAACACCACTTGTCACATCCTGTCAATCAGAGTACTTACCCATTATCCCCACTCTGCCTCCTACCCCCAACCAATTTCCAACCCAAGTCAAAAGGCTGCCTCCAATTCCATGCGCTCTCATTTTTGTTAATAATCTCTTGTGTTGAACCTTATCAAATGCCTTCTGTAAATCCATATAGATAACATCCATGGACATTCCCTTATCTACCTTATTAATGACCTCCACAAAATATTTAACTAGTTTAGTCAGGCATGACTTACCTTTAACAAAGTCATGCTGGCTCTCTCTGATCAGCTCAAGTGTTCAGTCACTCTATCCTTAGCGATAGATTCTAGTAGCTTCCCCATAGCTGACATTAAACTGACAGGCCTGTAGTTACCTGGTTTCTCTCTCCCACCGTTCTTAAATAATGAAATGCCCATAGCAATTTTCCAGTCTAAAGGCACAATTCACATATCTAGAGAGCTTTGAAAGATTATAGCTAACGCTTCTGCAATTTCCTCACTACTTTTTAATACCCTGGGGTGGAAACCATCACGTCCTGGAGAAATATTTATCCTAAGTCCCATTATTTTCACTATTACCATTTTTTTTCTAATATTGAACACAATAAGTTCCTCCCATTGATTTATTTTTAGTTTCACTTTTATCACTGGTATTTTATCCTCTTCCTCTACTGTGAAAACAGATACAAAGTACTTGTTTAATGAATTCGCCATTACCTTGTTATCTATTACAGTATCACCTGCATCTGTCTTTGATGGGCCCACATCTCCCTTAGCCACTCTCTTACTCGTAATATATTTATAAAACCTTTTACTATTAGCCTTTATATTACTTGCAAGGTATTTTTCATATTCCTTCTTTGCAGCTCTTAATACTTTCTTTGTGTCCCTCTGTTGCTTTCTATATTTCTCCCAGTCCGCAGGTTATCACTATTCTTGGCATTTGTGTACACCGCTTCCTTTAGCTTTATACTGCGTCTTACCTCACACGTTGACCGTGGTTACTTGTCTGTACAAGTGGAATCCTTGCTCTTTAGGGGTATGTATTGGTATTGTATTGTACTAAATACTTCTTTGACTACCCCCACTGTTTTTCTGTAGGTTTACCTGATAACAGTTCAGCCCAGTTTACAGTGTTCAGCTTACGCTGCATTTCTTCAAAGTCAGTCTTATTTAAGTTTAAGACCTTGATTAGCGTGTGATCTTTCCTTTTCTCGAACTTAATGTCAAGCTCTATCATGTTATGGTCACTGTTTGCAAGGTGATCCCTTACTGTCAGATTATTAATTCTGGCTCATTACTCATTGCTAGGTATGTCCTATTCCCTTGTCAGTTCTAAAACATATTTCAGAAAACTGTTCTGGATACACTCTAGAAATTCACTGCCTTTATGACTTGGGCTTTGTGAAAATTAAAATCGCCCATTGTAGCCACTTTGCCTTTGCTACATGCTTCCAAGAGCTTGACACATCAAATCGCTGTATCCGAACATGGTCACTCACTGACACCCTGGATGTGCTTCCAATTGGCCATGTTTCTGCCTGTCACTGTGTGCATGTTCCTTCAACTTACAAAATCTCAAGGCCATAAGACCATAAGACCATAAGAGATAGGAGCAGGAGTAAGCCATTCGGTCCCTTCGAGCCTGCTCCGCCATTCAATGAGATCATGGCTGATCTGATTTTTACCTCAACTCCACTTTCCTGCCCTTTCCCCATATCCTTTGACTCTCTTGCTGATCAAAAATTTGTCTAATTCAGCCTTGAATGTATTCAATGACTCAGCCTCCACAGCTTTTTGGGGTAAAGAATTCCAAAGATTCACGACCCTCTGGGAGAAGAAATTCCTTCTAATTTCCGTATTAAATAGGTGACCCCTTATTCTGAGACTATGCCCCCTAGTTTTAGATTCCCCCATGAGGGTAACATCCTCTCAGCATCTACCCTATTGAGTCCCCTTAGAATCTTGTATGTTTCAATAAAATCTCCTCTCATTCTTCTAAACTCCAATGAGTATAGACCCAACCTGTTCAATCTTTCCTCATAAGACAACCCTTCCATACCCGGAATCAACCTAGTGAACCTCCTCTGAACTCCCTCCAATGCAAGTATGTCCTTCCTTAAATAAGGGCACCAGAACTGTACGCAGTACTCCAGGTGTGGTCTCACTAGCACCCTGTACAGTTGTAGCATGACTTCCCTGCTTTTATACTCCATCCCCCTAGAAATAAAGGCCAATATTCCGTTTGCCTTCCGGATTACTCTGCTGTAAAACTCTGTTTGGACATATCCCTGGACGTTTCGTCACATGACCTCCTGCCTCCAACCGCCCCACCCCCACACTCTTACCATTGGTCACCTGACATGTCCATCCTCACGGTGCACTGCCTTCGGAAAGTGTGAGTTGTCTATTTTACTGGTTCAGTCTTTAATCAAAAAGGCTCCGAGGTGTTTCATTCCAAAGTATAATAGCTTTATTAAGAAGCTGTAATAAGTAGCAAAGATGTTAAAATACAAGAGTACAATTAAACATATCTAACCTGATAAAGTTTATCACCGTACAAGGTTTCAAGGTGCACCTCTCGAAGGTCCTTGATATTACTTGAGCGGTCCAGCCTCGCTCCGAGAACATTCTACCAAATACGACTTCATCCCCATCTTATATACATTTTTAGACACAGGGTGATGGGTGAGCAGGATGGAGTGGGGTAGGATAGGAGCAGCAGGGTTTTGGATGAGCTGGAGTTTATAGAGGATGGAGGTCGGGAGGGCAGCCAGGACAGCATTGGAATAGTCAAGTCTGGAGGTAACAAAGGTATGGATGAGGATTTCAGCAACAGATGGACTGAGATAGCAAATGTTTGTGATGGAAAGGATATGAGGTCAGAAGCTCACCTTGGGGTCGAGTAGGATGCTGAGGTTGCAAAAATCCTGGTGCAGCCGAAGAGCAGACTGTGAGGGGAATGGAATCAGTGGCAAGACTCTGAGTTTTTGATGGGAGCTGAAGAGAATGGTTTCAGTCTTCCCAATGTTTAAACTGGAGTCGGATTTCAACTCACTTTTACTTGATTATAAGTCCAGACTTCTGGATTACTAGTCCAGCAACATAACCAATACGGAGATTTAATAGAGGTGTTCAAAATAAGGAGAAACTGTTTCAAGTGGCAGAAGGGGAGGTAACCAGAGGACACAGATTTAAAGTGATTGGCAAAAGAACCAGAGGGGAGGAAACTTTTTTTTAAGCAGCGAGTTGTGATGATCTGCAATTCAATGTCTGAAAGGGCGGTGGAACCAGATTCAACAGTAACTTTCAAAATGGAATTGGATAAATACCTGAAGGGGGAAAATTTGCAGGGCTATGGGGAAAGGCAGAGGAGTGGGACTAATTGGATAGCTCTTTCCAAGAGCTGGCAGAGGCATGATGGGCCAAATGGCCTCCTTCTGTGTTTTATCGTTCTATGATTCCATGATTCTGTACACTACAATACCCGGTTTGATAAGTGTGTGATCAGCACATTAGCTAATATAGCAGCACTATCTTGGAATGAGCCAGAGGCAGAAAAGTTGAGGGCAGTGAACACCCTGTCTGCAAGTGTTGGTGTTGTGCTTATGTTGCAGGTTGTCTATAGGTGTCTGTGCAGCAGATGGCAAGGCTCAGCATTGGCTTCCTGCTGTCATGGACCCTGCGGGCACAGTTATCCTTAATCACTGGCAGGTAGATGTGCCAAGGCCTGCAGCCGGGTTGCCAACTCTGGTTGGACCTATTCCTGGAGCATTGATCATGTGATGTTTCATCACATGACATGTTATCATGTGATGTTTTATCATGTGATGTTCGCCCACAGTTTACAAATGAAAATGAACATTTGCATTTACACAGCGCCTTTCATAACCTCAGGACGTCCCAAAGCCTTTACAGCCAATTAAGCATTTTTGAAGAGTAGTCACTGTTGTAATGTAGGAAATATTAATGCATCTACCTTATAAAAGTTGGGTTCTGTGTAGTTGAGTGCACACTTAACAGTATTTTTAGAAAAAAACAAATAAGAATAGTTAAAGGATACCCCTTTTGTGTAAATGTAGACTGTAAACACTGTCATGTGTTCAGTTTTATTTTGTAACCATCTTATCTAAGGCAAAGGACCAAACACATTTTTAGACATGTTTTTTGGAAAAGTTACATCAGTCCAAGTCATCTTCCTAAATTTAGAAGATATGAGGTATGTACTAGATTTTTTTTTTATTTGTTCATGGGATGTGGGCGTCGCTGGCAAGGTCAGCATTTATTGCCCATCCCTAATTGCCCTTGAGAAGGTGGTGGTGAGCCGCCTTCTTGAACCGCTGCAGTCCGTGTGGTGACGGTTCTCCCACAGTGCTGTTAGGAAGGGAGTTCCAGGATTTTGACCCAGCGACGATGAAGGAACAGCGATATATTTCCAAGTCGGGATGGTGTGTGACTTGGAGGGGAACGTGCAGGTGGTGTTGTTCCCATGTGCCTGCTGCTCTTGTCCTTCTAGGTGGTAGAGGTTGCGGGTTTGGGAGGTGCTGTCGAAGAAGCCGTGGCGAGTTTCTGCAATGCATCCTGTAGATTGTACACACTGCAGCCACAGTGCGCCGGTGGTGAAGGGAGTGAATGTTTAGGGTGGTGGATGGGGTGCCAATCAAACGGGCTGCTTTGTCCTGGATGGTGTTGAGCTTCTTGAGTGTTGTTGGAGCTGCACTCATTCAGGCAAGTGGAGAGTATTCCATCACACTCCTGACTTGTGCCTTGTAGATGGTGGAAAGGCTTTGGGGAGTCAGGAGGTGAGTCACTCACCGCGGAATACCCAGCCTCTGACCTGCTCTTGTAGCCACAGTATTTATATGGCTGGTCCAGTTAAGTTTCTGGTCAATGGTGACCCCCAGGATGTTGATGGTGGGGGATTCGGCGATGGTAATGCCGTTGAATGTCAAGGGGAGGTGGTTAGACTGTCTCTTGGTGGAGATGGTCATTGCCTGTCACTTGTCTGGCACGAATGTTACTTGCCACTTATCAGCCCAAGCCTGGATGTTGTCCAGGTCTTGCGGGCTCGGACTGCTTCATTATTTGAGGGGTTGCGAATGGAACTGAACACTGTGCAATCATCAGCGAACATCCCCATTTCTGACCTTCTGATGGAGGGAAGGTCATTGATGAAGCAGCTGAAGATGGTTGGGCCTAGGACACTGCCCTGAGGAACTCCTGCAGCATTGTCCTGGGGCTGAGATGATTGGCCTCCAACAACCACTACCATCTTCCTTTGTGCTAGGTATGATTCCAGTCACTGAAGAGTTTACCCCTGATTCCCATTGACTTCAATTTTACCAGGGCTCCTTGGTGCCACACTCAGTCAAATGCTGCCTTGATGTCAAGGGCAGTCACTCTCACCTCACCTCTGGAATTCAGCTCTTTTGTCCATATTTGGACCAAGGCTGTAATGAGGTCTGGAGCCGAATGGTCCTGGTGGAACCCAAACTGAGCATCGGTGAGCAGGTTATCGGTGAGTAAGTGCTGCTTGATAACACTGTCGACGACACCTTCCATCACTTTGCTGATGATTGAGAGTAGACTGATTGGGCGGTAATTGGCCGGATTGGATTTGTCTTGCTTTTTATGGACAGGACATACCTGGGCAATTTTCCACATTGTCGGGTGGATGCCAGTGTTGTAGCTGTACTGGAATAGCTTGGCTAGAGGCGCAGCTAGTTCTGGAACACAAGTCTTCAGCACTACAGCGGGGATGTTGTCGGGGCCCATAGCCTTTTCTGTATCCAGTGCACTCAGCCGTTTCTTGATATCTTGTGGAGTGAATTGAATTGGCTGAAGACTGGCTTCTGTGATGGTGGGGATATCGGGAGGAGGCCGAGATGGATCATCCACTTGGCACTTCTGTCTGAAGATGGTTGCAAACGCTTCAGCCTTGTCTTTTGCACTCACGTGCTCGACTCCGTCATCATTGAGGATGGAGATGTTTGCAGAGCCTCCTCCTCCCGTTAGTTGTTTAATTGTCCATCACCATTCACGAATGGATGTGGCAGGACTGCAAAGCTTTGATCTGATCCGTTGGTTGTGGAATCGCTTAGCTCTGTCTATAGCATGTTGCATCCGCTGTTTAACATGCATGTAGTCCTGAGTTGTAGCTTTACCAGGTTGGCACCTCATTTTTAGGTACGCCTGGTGCTGCTCCTGGCATGCTCTTCTACACTCCTCATTGAACCAGGGTTCAATGAGGAGTGGTAGAATGAGGAATATGCCGGGCCATGAGGTTACAGATTGTGCTGGAATACAATTCTGCTGCTGCTGATGGCCCACAGTGCCTCATGGATGCCCAGTTTTGAGCTGCTAGATCTGTTCTGAATCTATCCCATTTAGCACGGTGGTAGTGCCACACAACACGTTGGATGGTATCCTCAGTGCAAAGACGGAACTATGGCTATGTCAGGCTGTTGCTTGACTAGTCTGTGGGACAGGTCTCCCAATTTTGGCACAAGTCCCCAGATGTTCGTGAGGAGGACATTGCAGGGTCGACTGGGCTTGGTGTTTTGCCGTTGTCGTGTCCGGTGCCTAGTGGTCCGATGCCAGGTGGTCCGTCCGGTTTTATTCTTATTATGACTTTTTTTAGCGAGATTTTTCAACTGAGTGGCTTGCTAGGCCATTTCAGAGGGCAATTAAGAATCAACCACATTGCTGTGGGTCTGGAGTCACATATAGGCCAGACCGGGTGAGGACGGCAGGTTTCCTTCCCTAAAGGACATTAGTGAACCAGATGGGTTTTATAACAGTCTATTTAATAGCAAAAACAAATTTATTCAGTTTTATCTCCTATCTGCTTTGATTCATTTTTGTAGAATCATAGAATCATACGGCACAGAAGGAGGCCATTCGGCCCATCATGCCCTTTCTGGATCTTTGAAAGAGCTATCCAATTAGTCCCACCCTCCTGTTCTTTCCCCATAGCCTTCTAAGAAATGTTTTCATTTTAAATATATATCCAATTCCCTTTTGAGTTACTATTAAATCTGCTTCCACCATCCTTTCAGGTAGTGCAATTCAGATCATAACAAGACACTGCATAAAACAATTTCTCCTCATGTCCCCCTTGGCTTTTTTGCCAATTATCCTAAATCTGTGTCCTCTGGTTATCGACCCTCCTGCCAGTGGAAACAGTTTCTCCCCATCTACTCTATCAAAAACTCTCTCGATTCAGGAATTGTCCCTTTAGATTGGATCATTGCAAATGTAACACTATTATTTAAGAAAGGTGTGAAAGAGAAACCAGGAAATTATAGACCTGTTAGTCTAACATCTGTTGTGGGGAGATTATTGGAATTCATAATTAAGGAAAGAGTGACTGAGCACTTAGAGAAATTTGAGCTGATTAGAGAGTGCCAACATGGATTTGTAAAGGGTAGGTCATGTCTAACGAACCTAATTGAATTTTTGAGGAAGTAACTAAAGTAGTAGACAGGGGAATGTCTCTGGACGTAGCTTATATAGGCTGCCAGAAGGTATTTGATAAGGTTTCACATAAGGGACTGTTTGCTAAAATTAAAGCTCATAGAATTGAAGGCAAATTATTGATCTGGTTAGGAGATTGGTTAGGTGGGAGAAGACAGAGAGTAGGGATAATGGGTATGTACTCAAATTGGAAGGAAGTGGCTAGTGGTGTCCCACTAGGATCTGTGCTCGGGCCTCAAATCTTCACCATCTTTATTAATGACTTAGATAACACAATAGAGAGCCATATATCCAAGTTTGCCGATGACACAAAGATTAGTGGTATAGTAAGTAATGTAGACAGGAGCATAAAATTACAAAGAGACATTGATAGATTAAGTGTGTAGGCAAAACTGTGGCAGATGGATTTCAACGCAGGTAAGTGTGAGGTCATCCATTTTGGATAAAAAGAAGATAGATCCGAGTATTTTTGAAATGGTGAAAAGTTAGAAACAGTGGAAGTCCAAAGAGATCCATGTACACAGATCATTAAAATGCAGTGGTCAGATACAAAAAATAATCTAAAAGGCTGATGGAATGTTAGCCTTTTTAACAAGAGGACTAGAATATAAAGAGAAGGAAGTTTTGCTACAGCTATACAAAGCCCTGGTTAGACCACATCTGGAGTACTGTGTACAGTTCTGGGCACCGCACCTTAGTAAGGATATATTGGCCTTGGGAGGAATGCAGCGCAGATTCAGCAGAATGTTACCAGGGCTCCAAGGGTTAAATTATGAGAGATTACATAAACTAGGTTTGTATTCTCTGGAATATAGAACATTAAGGGGTGATTTGATTGAGGTTTTTAGGAGTTTGAAAGGAATTAATAGGATAGATAGAGAGAAACTTTTTCCGCTGGTGGGGGAGTCTAGAGCAAGGGAATATAACCTTAAAATCAGAGCCAGGCCATTCAGGAGAGAAGTTAGGAAACACTTCTTCACACAAAGGGTGGTAGAAATGTGGAACTCTCTCCCACAAAAAGCAGTGGAGGTTAGCTCATTTAATAATTTTAAATCTGAGATCGATAGATTTTTGCTAGCCAATGGTATTAGGGGATGTGGAGCCAAGGCGGGTGGATGGAGTTAGGATACAGATCAGCGACAATCTCATTGAATGGCGGAACAGGCTTGAGGAGCTGAATGGCCTAATCCTGTTCCTATGTTCCTAAAACCCCTCATAATTTTGAACGCCTCTATTAAATCTCCCCTTAACCTTCTCTGCTCTAAGCTTCTCCAGTCTCTCCAGATAACTGAAGTTCCTCATCCCTGGTACCATTCTGATAAATCTCCTCTGCACCCATTTCAAGGCCTTGACATTCTATCTAAAGTGCGGTGCCCAGAATTGGCCACTATTTCTAACTTTTCACCATTTCAAAAATGTTCAGATCTATCCTTTATTTATCCAAAATGGACAACCTCACACTTACCTGCATTGAAATCCATCTGCCACAGTTTTGCCTACACACTTAGTTATTGAAATATAAATGTATCACATTGACTGAATTTTATTTCAAGTGAAGCTTGTTCAAGCAAAAACTGTTGCGGATTCTAAGTTTTATCAAGCGCTTTAAATGGAAAATAAAATAGAGTGGTGCAGTCCAGTGGTTATATGTGTGTTTTTTGTGTTCTATTTGTACAACGCAACTATGTTAAGAAATATAGTTTGAAGTTAATTCTATTTTTAAAATGCGTTTAAACCAGTCCTGTATTTGTGGCTTAACATAGTTTGTGAAACCACCTCATCTCTTGTACAGTTTTGGACTTCATTGCCCCTGCAGTTTCTCTGGCATTGACCGTTCTGGACCGCTGACCACAGCCTTTCGTGAATTCTCCTTTATGAAATGGAGATAGGAAGGGTTTGAAGCTGTTGTGTGAGAAGTCCTGTGAGCGCAAGTCTCAGGCGCGAACCTTGAACTCTTCTTCCACATTTTCTCCTGGGTTGCTTGCGACCGAGCCTGGGACATGAAACTTCCATTCTTGGAGCGTTGGCAACCCTGGCATATAATGGCAGGTGTAGCCAATGTGGATCAGGGCCTGCTGGTCTCTCTGGCATGTCTTCTTTCATTTTGTACCATTTTAATGATGAAATACTGTATTTGGGGAGTACCAACCCCTCCCCCTAACTTCACCTTCACTTGTTGCCCGCCACAGGACTCTGCAGAACTGAGATCCAGTGAAAGTTAGTATTGGAAGAGAGTTTTTTCATGTGCCCCCTGTTTCATCTGTTCCAGTAAATATTTCACTTGCACCCCTCTTTCTGGGGACTTAGCAGGAAATAATGATGATATTTTAAGGATATTTAAAAACTAATTTACCGCAACGAGTAAAGAAAAATTGCCCTGGCAAAAAATTTGTTTCAAAAACACATATCTATATCTATTATATATTAAAAATGCTGCGTGGGCCACAACATTCCATTTCAAGATGCACTGAAAACTTCGACATCAGGATTTGTTAACTTAAAAATGTGAACATTTACCTTCAGTACCAGTTACACCCGTAGGTGGTGCTGTGATAGGGATTTACAATGATAAAAGGCCTGTCACGTAATGTTAGCTGCTAGCCCAATACTAGATCAGTATTTATTTTAATACTGAGTCAGCCTGCAGTTTATTTGTGAAGCCAATGAGTAATAGCAAAGGAATCGGTTTGGGCTAAAGACATATAGTAATTATGAGAACTGTTTTTTTGAACAGTTGGAACTTGATTTAATAAATCCACCTGTTTGTATTTCTTTTATTATTTTCTATATGTATACCTATCGAAAGCAGCACTCTGTTCCATCAAGCACTGCTCAATATTTCGCTGCTGGCTGCCAATATTTCAACCCACCCCACCCCCTCACCATCTGGCTGCTCTTGAAGGCTGCCTTGGCTGATACCTGGCCTTTCCCTCCCCCCTACCCCCCACCTTCCCCAGCTCTCCCACTCCACTGACTGTACTTGCTGATTACTCATTGTCAACTCCTCTGGTCCCAGACCCTGAGCAGTCAGCTTGTTTTGAGCCCCTGGTGCTGTCTCTGCTGGCCACCAGCCGCTGGTCCCTTCTCGGCCCCCTTGTCCTAGCCACCCACTGGCTCCATCTGCTGTAGCCCCGCTCCAATACAGAGCTGGTTTTTTAAGATAACAATGCTGGCTGTAGTCCTGACCACCATGCAGTCTGCTCCCTGTTTGCAACATTGGGCCCTGGCTCCTGGTGCAGCCATTGACCTACAGCAGTTGCCCCAGGGATATCTAAAGTACACTCCCCCTCGCAATGTTGAACCCAATGTGACCCCTGTGCTTCTGCCCATTTCTATTGTCCTCCCTCGAGCTGATTTTTAACTCTGTTATATGTATATATTTATGTTAAAAAATGTTGTCATGTATATAATAATTGCTCCTCTTTGGGCCCCCTCCTCTGCTCCCTTTTCTCCCCTTCCCTTCACACTCAACTGCTACCTCACGCCTACCACCCTGCTAGCTGTGACCATGGCCAATATCTGGTGTGACTTCCTCTCACTCCACTGGTTACTTTGGTCCTAAATCATGGCCTATCAAACCTGGCCCATACCTGCCACTGCTCCCATTCCCCTCCCACCCACCCCCCTACTCTACCACCCCTACAGCATCCTCCTCTTCCCATCCTTTGCTGCCCCTCCTCCCACCAACCCCTTTCCCCATTTCTCTCTTTCTAATCGAAATATAACTTCCTGCCCGGAGTTGTGCACGACATTCTCCTGCAAGAAAGAAGGGTTTGTGTTAGTGACAGTCTTGTGAGGTGTTCAGAGAATGTGTCTGTCATGGTATAATAGCAGGAATGCAGTGCGTCATTATGATTTAAGGGAGGTGAGGGTTGGAATAGTGGTGAGTGAGTGAGTGAAGGGATGTGGGAGGGGTGTATGGTGAGTGCCAAGGCTGGAGGTGGTGGAGGTGTCAGCAGAGAGTAAGGGAGCAGTATTATTACCTTAACGACTCTGGAAAGGTCATTCAACATCTTCCAGCATTGTAGCCATATCCTGGGAGCTAAGCTCCTGGCATTCATTTGCTCTGCCGTCTCTTCCCACCGGTGATGGAGTTGTTGCCTGGTGGGTACCTTGCCCCCTGGGGGGAATAGGATGTCCCTCCTCCTGTCCACTTCCTGGACCACAGCCTCCAAGGCTGCATTGGAAAACCTGGGGGCTGGATACGCAGGTCTAGCAGCCATTTCTCCAATCCTTCCTTCTGCAGGTAGAGGGCACCTCCCTTTAAGAGGTGCTGGCTGCCTTTAAGTGGCATCAGAGAAGCCCAATATCAGGCCCCCCAAACAGGAGGGCAGCCGATGAGTAGCACGGATAGCACTGGCTGCACAGTGAGTGATGATAATCAACAGGCAGCACCATTATTACGTGCTGCCTCAGTCAACGCTAAGAGGTGCGTGCAGTGTGCACTACGCCCCCTGCGCACTCATTTTCGGCTTGATCTAATTTCTAGGCATGTGATTCTGCATTTCTGAATCTAGCTCTAAATCAAATTGTCCTGTCATCATCATCATCACAACAACAACAACAACAACAACAACAACAACAACAACTCGCATTTATATAGCCCCTTTAACATAGTATAACGTCCCAAGGCACTGTACAGGAGCGCAATCAGACAAAAATTGACACTGAGCCAAATAAGGAGATATTAGGACAGGTGATCAAAAGCTTGGTCAAAGAGGCAGGTTTTAAGGCACGCCTTAAAGAAGGAGAGAGAGGTAGAGAGGCGGAGATTTCCAGAGCTTAGTGCCTAGGCAGCTGAAGGCATGGCCACCAATGGTGGAATGATGAAAATCGGGGATGCGCAAGAGGCAAGAATTGGAGGAGCGCAGAGATCTCGGAGGGCTGAAGGGCTGGAGGAGGTTACGGAGGTAGGGAGGGGTGAGGCCTTGGAGGGATTTGAAAACGAGGATAAGAATTTTAAAATCGAGGCGATGCTGGATTGGGAGCCAAAGTAGGTCAGCGAGCATAGGGGTGAGTGAGTCTTGACATCATTCACTTATCTCTGATGAGTGAACCTGAGTCAATGGGCTGGAAAGCCTTCAGCGTGCATCCTCCTTCTACGTCAGGTAGCGTATCCCGTTTGAGTCATCATTGTCCTGTTTCCATGTCACCAGTATTGAACAAGATGCTTGAACTTCTTGTTTGAAATCGAAGATGCTGGGTGATGGATAACAATCTGATGAGCCAGTGTCATTCAGGATTCAATTCGTTTCACCCCTCCCGAGCAGCTCTCTACATTTATTGAACACGTACATCATGTCTTTGACAACAGCTTACTCACAGTAAACCAAAGCACTGTGTGGCTTCAGTGCAAATACAATCATGGTTTCACTCTGATCTCCCATCAGCACCACTGAAGTCTCCATTCTGGAAGGCAATCGCAAATGATATCACATTTAGAATCATAGAATCATAGAATGGTTACAGCACGGAAGGAGGCCATTCAGCCCATCGAGTCCACGCTGGCTCTCTGCAAGAGCAATCCGGCTAGTCCCACTCCCCCACCCTATCCCCGTAGCCCTGCAATTGTTTTCCCTTCAAATACTTATCCAGTTCCCTTTTGAAGGCCATGATTGAATCTGCCTCCACCACCCCCTCGGGCAGTGCATTCCAGATCATAACCACTCGCTGCGTAAAAAAGTTTTCCTCATGTCACCTTTGGTTCTTTTGCCAATCACCTTAAATTGATGTCCTCTGGTTCTTGACTCTTCTGCCAATGGGAACAGTTTCTCTCTATCTCTGTCTAGACCCATCATGATTTTGAATTCCTCTATCAATTTGACTGGTGTACTTCAAGATTCAGCTGCCTGGGTCTTCATGGTTTACCTAGTATATCAAACCCTGCACTGATGATGGTGTTTTAACATTTCTCTTCTGTTGAATCTTGCCCCTAAAAGCTCAGTGGCAAATGAACCACATCGTTATTGCATGGAGCTCTGTAGACCATACCAGTCCCAGGTTTAAACCTTAGTCTGTACTGAATCCTATCTCTGTAATCTCCTCCAGCCCCACAACCCTCTGAGATCTCTGCGATTCTCCAATTCTGGCCTCTTGCCTTTGGCTGCCTAGGCCCTAAGCTCTTAAATTCCCTCCCTATACCTCTCTGATTCTCTACCTCGCTCTCCTCCTTTAAGTCGCTACTTAAAAGTTACCTCTTTAGCCAAGCTTTTAGTCACCTGTCTTAATATCTCCTTATGTGGCTCAGTGTCAAATTTTGTTAGATAAACCTCCTATGAAGCGCCTTGGGATGTTTTACTATGTTAAAGACGCTTTATAAATGTGAGTTGTTGTTGTTGTTGTTGTTGTTGTTGTTGTTGTTGTCGTTGACAATTACAAATAAGGGCACTGTATTTGGCCTCAATTTCCTGGGCCAGGATGGAGGAACGTTGGCCATATTTCTTGTTGGTCCCAGTGACTTCTGCTGAAGGAATGTTTCCATGGTGATGGATGGTGACAGCGTCAGCTCAGCTTTGAAGATTTCCACAGTCAAAAAGCCTACTCCAGAAACTACATAATCCAGACTGACACTGCTGTGCAGTACTGAGGGAGTGCTGCACTGTCAGAGGTGCCGTCTTTCAGATAAGACGTTAAAACAAGGCCCCGTCTGCCCTCTCAGATGGATGTAAAAGATCCCATGGCACTATTTCAAAGAAGAACAGGGGAGTTCTCCCAGTGTCCTGGCCAATATTTACCCCTCAACCAACGGAAAAACAGATTAGATAGAAAAACAGACTATCTGGTCATTTATCTCATTGCTGTTTGTGGGATCTTGCTGTGCACAAATTGGCTGCCACGTTTCCTACATTACAACAGTGACTACACTTCAAAAGTACTTTTTTGCCTGTAAAGAGCTTTGGGAAGTCCTGAAGTCACTATATAAAGACACTATATAAATACAAGTTTTCCTTTCTTTCTTCACTGATACTGATTATTCAGACCCATACGTGAAGAACGGTCATTTGGTTGAGCTACTCGGGAGCCACCACTGCCAATGACCTGGACTCTAGCATTAGTTGTAGCTTCAGGAGTGTAAGTGTAAGATAAGAACAATTGGGAGGGAAGAAATAAGACATAATAAGCCTGTCCGGACATTGATGGTTAACTTTCAAAGGATGATTTCATAGAATCATAGAAAATTTAGGGCGCAGAAGGAGGCCATTCGGCCCATCGTGTCCGTGCTGGCCGAAAATGAGCCACCCAACCTAATCCCACTTTCCACAACTTGGTCCATAGCCTTGTAGGTTATAGCACATCAAGTGCATATTCAGGTATTTTTTAAATGTGATGAGGGTTTCTGCCTCTACCACCCTTACAGGCAGTGAGTTCCAGACCCCCTGGGTGAAAATTTTTTTCCTCAGCTCCCCTCTAACCCTTCTACCAATCACTTTAAACCTATGCCCCCTGGTTATTGACCCCTCTGCTAAGGGAAATAGGTCCTTCCTATCCACTCTATCTAGGCCCCTCATAATCAAGGACAGTCAGCATGGATTTGTTAAGGGACTAACTTGATTGAATTTTTTGTGCAGGTAACAAGGAGGGTCAATGAGGGTAATGCGTTTTACGGAGTGAGTTATTATGACCTGGAATGCGCTGCCTGAAAGGGTGGTGGAAGCAGATTCAATAGTAACTTTCAAAAGGGAATTGGATAAATAATTGAAGGGGAAAAAGTTGCCCTATGAGGAAAGAGCAGGGGAGTGGGACGAATTGGATAGCTCTTTCAAAGAGGTGGCTGATTTTAAGCTGCCAGGCGGGAACCTATGATTCTATGGTTTTGTATCTTCTATGAAGGATGTTCTGTTGATAATTTGAAGCTATCCTTAAACAGCACATTTTTTTTTACATTTTTGCTTTCAAAAGTCTCCCTCTGTAAACAGCTGCAGTCCTATTCACCCCAAGGCCAGACTCCAGCTGTGTCAGAGAAAGGCAACGGAGGAAAGGGGAGGGGCCCCATGGGATGCTAGCTGAGAAATTCTGGCAGTAAAGTTATTTTCAAAATATGGATTTTCTCAGAGCAGCTTCTGCTCGTGTACCTCCACTGGAAGTGTGGCAGAAACCCTATGTACAAGTGTAACGGCGATGTTACATTGACGGTGTAGGTGCAGCTCGGAGGAAATTCCCCGCCATTGATTTTGGTCACCCGATCTTTCGCTAACATTGCCAGGACCACTCTTTTGGAGTTTAGACTCCAAACAATCACCTTTTGGTTTATAAAGATTCAAGGGGGAAAAAAGGAGCTGTCTTCTGGACAATGCCAGGAGCAGGCAGCTCAGGGGTACTTTATTTTAGAAAGACTTAACAGGCCAAAAGGTCAGGGAAACGCATTTATCTTTTGTTTTGTTTTATGCTTCAGAATTTCATATTAAATTACATGGAATTAACAGCACAGAAATAGGCCATTCAACCTAACAGGTCCATGCTGGCGTTTATGCTCCACACGAGCCTCCTCCCTCCCTACTTCATCTAATCCTATCAGCATATCCTTCTGTTCTTTTCTCCCTCATCTTCCGACTTCCCCTTAAATGCATCTATGCTATTTGCCTCACTACTCAATGTGTAGAAAGTTCCACATTCCAACAACTCTCTGGATAAAGAAGTTTCTCCTGAATTCCTATTGGATTGATTAGTAACTATCTTATATTTATGACCCCTAGTTTTAGATTATCCCACAAGTGGAAACATCTTCTCCACATCTACCCTATCAAACCCCTTCATAATTTTAAAGAACTCCATTAGTTCCCCCTCAGCCTTCTCTTTTTTAGAGAAAAGAGCTCCAGCCTGATCAGTCTTTCCTGATAGTTATAACCTCTTAGTTCTGATATCATCCTTGTAAATCTTTTTTGTACCTTCTCCAGTGCCTCTATGTCCTTTTTATAATATGGAGAGCAGAACTGTGCACAATACTCCAAGTGTGGTCTAACCAAGGTTCTAAACAAGTTTAACATAACTACTCTGCTTTTCAATTCTAATCCTCTAGAAATGTAGCCCGTTGTTTCCCCTAGCTGGAGAGTCTAGAACTAGAAGGCATAGTCGCAGGATAAGGGGTCGGACATTTAGGACTGAGATGAGGAGGAATTATTCACTCAGAGAGTTGTGAATCTTTGGAATTCTCTACCCCAGAGGGCTGTGGATGCTCAGTCATTGAATATATTCAAGGCTGAGATAGATAGATTTTTAGACTCTAGGGGAATCAAGGGATATGGGGATTGGGCGGGAAAGAGGAGTTGAGGTTGAAGATCATCCATGATCTCATTGTATGGAGGAGCAGGCTCGAGGTGCAGTATGGCCTACTCCTGCTCCTATTTCTTATGTTCTTATGTGGGCAGATCTTTTGTACAGAACTTAATCTTAAGTGACACGGTGAAGTTCTGCCCATTGACATCTTGAATTGGGATATATGTATCAATAAACCACTGGCCCATTTCACGATGTCGCAGGAGAAGTCTGCACAAAATGTCTGCTCCCAGGTTGCCTCGAACCAGCAATTCTTAACCATAATGCAGAGAAAAACAAGAGATGTCTGAAAAACACCGGTGGGGTCGATTTAACCTGCTGAGGGGCTGCAAACAGTGGTGGGCAACGCAATGACGTGGAACTAAACCATCAGATCTTGGATCAAATTCCTCACTAGCATTTCCAGCCAGTGTTTGTCTACTTCCCACTGGGGATGCTCGAATATTTTTAACAGTGTGTGAATGTTTTGGTATCGAGCTACTTGCAAGATGCCAATTAAGTCCACTGCTTGCCCTTTCAGTCGAACTTATTCTAGGCCAAAAGCCATCTTACTGTTTCTTAAATGTAACTTTTCAGATGAGTTTTGGTTTATGGTGGGCTGCAATATTGTAGAGGGGAAATCTAACCCTGTGCAATCACGCCACCTGCCTCATGTCACCGGTGTGAGGACTGAGCCTCACTTACATTAGACCAGCAAGTCGCCAGCACTGTTCGAGGAATTGTTGTTGGAATTTCAGAGACTGACGTGAGGCCGAGTGGGAAATTTTATCCTGCGGTGATTTCGAAATTCTCATCCTTGTTTTCAAATCCCTCCATGGCCTCGCCCCTTCCTATCTCTGTAACTCCCTCCGAGATCACTGCGTTTCTCCAATTCTGGCCTCTTGCACATCCCTGATTTTCATCGCTCCACCATTGGCGGCTGTGCCAATGGTGGAATTGCCTCCCTAAACCCCTCCACCTCTCTCTCCTCCTTTAAGACGCTCCTTAAAACCTACCTGTTTGACCTAGCTTTTGGTCATCTGTTCTAATATCTCCTTATGTGGCTCGGTGTCAATTTTTGTTTGATAATCGCTCCTGTGCAGCACCTTGGGACGTTTTACTATGTTAAAGGCGCTATATAAATGCAAGTTGTTGTTGTTGGGGTGGAGGCATGAATGTACCGACAGTGTGCCAGAAGATTTTTGTGACACCAGGAGGGGGCTTCCTGAGTGGCCTGCAGTGGCCCCTTTAAAGTCCGCTGGTTAGGCTGCTCATTGCCTGGTACTTATATACGCTCCGCCCTTTGGTACTTAAAAATTGTGTTGGGACCATATGTATGTCATAGGACCCGATTAACATATTGGAATGATGCTCCTGCCTGGTCACCCATATAGAAGCCTCCAGGAAAGGCTGCATAGAGTGACACCACAAGCCCCGGCCAGAATGGAGATGATTGGGGCGTTCCCCCGTCAATCAAGCCGACTGCTGAAAGTGACTGGGATTGATTTTACACACACCATTTGTATTATGTAACTATCCACCACTCAATGCAATTTTCCTGCTTTTATCGGGAGACTTTGCTGTAGTTTCGATCATGAGTTCTGTTTGCTGTAGTTCATAGAGACTCTGTTTAAATAGACTTTGTTTGCTGTAAGTCCCGCCCCACCTCCAACTCATTGGCTGACGCAGTAGTGTCAATACTCAACGCATCCAGGAAAATGGCAGTGGTTGGGAATGGAGTTGGAATGGAGCAGTAAGTTACGAACTGTGGTTATCGGGCTACTCCTGCCCTGTTCCTGCCCAGCAGAGCGATTTAAAATCAGCCCCTGTTGCATGTACTGGTTTGTCCCATTATTACAGTGCAGTAATTCAGTAGAATGTATTTCCCCTTTGCAGCGGGGTCGATTGTAACCGCAGGCGGCGGTGGGGAGGGGGCGTCGATTGGTTTCAGCCGTCTGATGTCTGTGGGTTGGAACCTGAACCGGCTTGAGGGCTGCGCCTCATTCCCAGAGCTCCTGGAGAGCTGTTGCAGCCGGGGGATATGGGGGTGGGGGTGGGGGTGGGCAGGGATTCCAGCAACTCTGTCGCGGAGCCAGGCCAGAAATTTTACCATTGCGGGGCGGGGGGGGGGTGGGGGGGCATCACGGGAGAGGGAAGCATGGCGACAGGCAAGATGGAAAGTTTTTGTGGGCCCAGGGGGGAGAAATTGCCCAACAGAATTTAAAGTAAAATCTACCTATTGAGGAGAGGCCCACAGCCAGCCCCTTTAAGGCTCTGTCCTTTGGTACTTCAAAATTGAGTGAAGGTCATTCGTAGGTCAGGGTCGCCCATTCAGAGGCCTCAATCAAAAGGGCGGCGGGTGGAAATCGAGCAGGAATGGGGTGGGAAGTGATTTTCAGGGCACTACCACCCTATTCCTGCCGGACAGATGGGGTTAAAAACGTCACCCCAGTGCCTTTAAGGTGTGACTGTTTATAAAGCAAACTCTACGCCATTTGTTCTTGGAAAACCGCAGCAGGCAAATTCTTGAGCTATCACCTCTTTAACCAACGTTAGCAATATTGGATGTGGCTGAGTACAATTCTGCTAGCTCCTCAATAGAAATGCTGATTGACGAGGTGGATGGACAAGGCTGAGGTACATTTATTGCTTTTCCGTCATACATTAAAGATTTTCTTACATTTCGGTGTTATAGTTGTAAATTTTTTAAAATAATAAATGTATTTTCTTAATTGACAACGATTCTACTTATTGAGCACTTTGCCTCTTGCCCCTCCCCCTTCCATCACCTGGAGTTTGATCCATCATCAAACCAACAAGGTATCAATCAATAACTGACAGCACGTTTCAGCTAATTATACCTCGCGACTGAAATGAATGCGTCAAGAGAACGTACAGTCTCAGTACAGGCCTCGCTGGTTGGGATATGAGGCCGGTAACTATGGTAACACAAACGCCCAAAAATGGAACTGAAGTATAAATATGTTTTGGATCAAATTATAAATATAGTTAACAGAAACCTAATGAACTTCAATTTACACACATTATCTTTAATTTAACTGTAATGAGTCATTATACATTTGTTAGTTCTGTTAGTTTTTTTTCCCTTCATATTCTCTCAAGCATCTCCTATACAGTATAGAAAATCAGTGAATTCCATGGTGTAAAATAAGCTCTTGAAAAATTCGCTTGATACTAAGGTGAGGGCCTCAGACTGTGCTAATAATTGCATATTACAGTAATCTCAAGTGCCACATGCAATGATTAAGTGTAATGAGAAAGGACATTGTGTTATCCATCCACACAATCTGCTGCATATATTTGTGAGAAGCATTTGTCTTTGTTCTAAGAATACCTTCTCCAAACTGTATCCCACATGCAACAACTCTTCAATTAATGTCTCAAAGTTCTGGTGAGTGAGAGCAATTCAAGAGGTTATGATGAAATGGAGGTAAATTCCCAGGCCGCCCACATTATGAACTTATTATAAATAGAAGCACTATTTTCATGTCAAATACAATATGAATTGTACAATACAGTATGGAGAGACTAGAGAAGCTGGGATTGTTCTCCTTCGAGCAGAGAAGGTTAAGGGGAGATTTAATTTAATAGGGGCGTTCAAAACCATGAAGGGTTTTGATATAGTAAACAAAAGGGTAAAGAAGTTTCTCCTGAATTCCTTATCAGATTTATTAGTGACTATCTTATATTTATGGCCTCTAGTTTTGGACTCCCCCACAACTGGAAACATCACGGAAGAAGTGCATGCAGATGTATTCTTGTGGCATCAACAGAAAAACATAGGGACTGATTTTAGTCTCTGTTATGTCCAGAAATGTGTGCAGTCCGGGTTTAGCGGGCCATGGAATTTGGCAGAGAGGGATCCCAACTGATCTCCACCTCTTCTGCAGTCTGCTGAAGTTCGCGGTTGATGCTGGAGTGAGTGGCAGGATCTCCCATCTGCACATGAGGGCGAACAATATGTCAAGTGCAAAGCACGTCCAGGAAACCAGGCAGCCATTCATTGATGGGACACAGTGATGCAAAGGCTTTAGAGCAATTCTGGCCTGTTTTCCTCCCATTAGTTTTCCTGCTGGCACTTAGGCTCTCATGGGTTTCGTCCCACCGGAACCCCACCAACTTCGCACCATGATCAATTTTCCGGTGGACAGGACCAGTGGCGGAGGAAGCACACACTTCAAACTGGCGGGAAATTAATTTATCCTGAGATCGTGTCGCAACTGATTCAACAACAACAACTTGCTTTTATAAAGTGCCTTTAACAGAGTAAAATGTCCCAAAGCGCTTCACAGGAGCATTATCAAACAAAAAATTAACACATAAGGAGATATTAGGACAGGTGGTCAAAAGCCTGGTCAAAGAGGTAGGTTTCAAGGAGCTTCTTAAAGGAGGAGAGAGGCGGAGAGGTTTAGGGAGGGAATTCCAGACATTAGGGCCTAGGCGGCTGAAGGCATGGCCGCCAAAGGAGTAGCGAAGGAAATCAGAGATGCACAAGAGGCCAGAATTGGAGGAGCGCAGAGTTCTTGGAGAGTTGTAGGACTGAAGGAGGTTACAGAGGGTCGGGAATTTGAAAACAAGGATGAGAATTTTAAAATCGAGGCTTTGCTGAACCGGGAGTCAATGTATGTCAGTGAGCACAGGGGTGATGGGAGAACGGGACTTGGTGCGAGTTAGGATGCGGGCAGCAGAGTTTTGGATGAGCTCAAGTTTTTGGAGGATGGAAGATGGGAGTCCAGCCAGTAGAGTATTGGAATAGTCGAGACTGGAGGTAACAAAAGTATAGATGAGGGTTTCAGCAGCAGATGAGCTGAGGCAGGGACGGAGACGGGCGATGATACAGAGGTGGAAGCAGGCGGTCTTGGTGATGGAACGTATATGGGGTCGGAAGCTCAGCTCAGGGTTAAATAGGACGCCGGGGATGTGAACGGTCTGGTTCAGACTCAGACAGTGGACAGGGAGAGGGATGGAATCGGAGGCTAGGGATCGGAATTTGTGGTCTGATTCAGCCACAGTTGCTGCTGTGGCTGGCTGGTACTACCCCCTTTCCGGCATATGTTCTGTCACTTGCACAGGCAGGATGGACGGGCCAGATGCGAGACAGCCTACTCATCCGTACATGTTCCCGGTGCTGAGCGGCTCCTTCAAGATGACTCCTGAACTGTGAGGGACCAGATCAGTGGGTAACAGTGAAGGCTGTGAATCCTTTCCTCAGTGCTCATTGCATCCACTCTCCCAGCATGTGGAAGACAGACAAGAGAGTCTATTATACATTAGAGGCCAAGGCCTCTCTAGCAACAGTCTGAGCGTTCACAAAAGATACTCCCACTGGGCTCAGGACCTGTGCCGCTGCCGACTCTGCTGCTGATGCCGCTGGATTTGCCATGCGTTCTATGGCAGACGACCATCCCTTGACAGTTACATAGCTACGGCTAGTGAGCTCCTCCGCACTCGCAGCCAAACCTTGCAGTGCATTTTGTACAGGCTCAAATGACTCCTTCAGATTCACCAGAATGATGCTGGGGTTTAGAGGGTTAAATTAGAAGGACCGACTGCATAAACTTGGTTTGTATTCCCTCGAGTGTAGAAGATTGAAGGGTGATCTGATCGAGGGGTTTAAAACGTTGAAAGGATCCGATAGGTTAGTTACTGTTAAACTATTTCCCTCTGGTGGGGGAATCAAGACCGAGGGGGACATAATCTTAAAATTAGAGCTAGGCCATTTAAGGGGCAACTTTTCACACAAAGGGCAGTAGAAATCTGGAATTTGCTCCTGCAAAAAGACTGTGGATGCTGGGACAATTGGAGCTTTCAAGACTAAGATGAATAGATTATTGTTAGATAAGGGTATCAAGGGATATGGAGTTAAGGAGGGTAAATGGAGTTGGGGTACAGACCAGCCATGATATAATTGAATGGCAGAACAGGCCCGAGGGGCTGAATGGCCCACTGCTGTTCCTATGTTCCTGTAGTTAATCCTGCTCAGACAGCAAACTTTGTTTATAAGCAGGTCCTGTGACGTCAGAATGCCTAGACACCGAGGGAGGCCCTCTGAGCAGCAGGCATATGCCCCTCATCTGCCACCACCTCTTCCTGCTCCTTACCCATGCACTGTGACTCACCCGGTGCTACCTCCTGCTCACTATCTAAATCCTTGCTGTGCTGATGCTTGTAAAAAGTTAACAAAAAGTGACGGAGGTTGTTGGGAGTTGTTGGCTGGCTGAGGGGCACTGCTAGTGCTGGCATTCTCAGTACTTCCAGGCTTACAAAAACAGGAGAAGGAACATATGTCACAATATTGGCTCCAAGAGGCACCTTCAAACAGAGCTTCAATTACAACAAAAGCAAAATACTGCGGATGCTGGAAATCTGAAATAAAAGCAGAAAATACTGGAAATACTCAACAGGTCAGGCAGCATCTGTGGAGAGAGAGAAACAATAGTTAACGTTTCAGGTCAAAGACCTTTCATCAGAATTGGAAGAGGTTAGAGATTTAACAGTTTATAAACAAGCACAGAGCCAGAGAAGGAGGGGGAGGAAGGGGAGGAAAGAACAAAAGGGAGGGTCTCTGGCGGATGGAGGGCAGGAGTGATTAAGTGACAAAACGGATGATGGTGGAAGGCAAGGTGGGTGATGATGGGACAAGGAAAGAAGCAATAGATGGATCTAGAGGAGGCAACATCAGAACTATTACCAGCAACTGCTGTCCGAAAAAATGGGAGAGGAGGATATGATCTGAAGTTATTGAAATCAGTGTTGAGGCCGGTAGGCTGTAAAGTGCCTTATCAAAAGATGCGCTTCCGTTGAGCTTCATTGGAACAGTGTAGGAGGCCGAGGACAGAGAGGTCAGAGTGGGAGTGGGATGGAAAATTAAAATGGCATATTAATTGTAATATATAGTGGAGTAAATTTTAGACTTTAGCCTTTCTGGTGCAGAGTTTCATGCGTTGGGAGAACAATATTGGGAATTCAGACTTGATGACCCTGCCACGAAGACTCAATATCCACCCCCTCCACCTGTGGCTGCAGTATGTATGATTTTCAGGATGCTCTGTAGCAACTCATCAAGGTTACTTCCACAGCACCTCCCTAAGAGCAGCAATGCCGTGGGAACATCATCCACCTCCAAGTCACACACCATCATGACTTGGACATGTTATTCCATTCCTTTATCTTCACTGGATCAACATCCTGGAATCCCAAACCTAACACCATCACACCACATGGACTGCAACAGTTCAAGGAGAAGGCTCACCATCTACAAGGCACAAGTCAGGAGTGTGATGGAATACTCTCCACTTGCCTGGATGAGTGCAGCTCCAACAACACTCAAGAAGCTCGACATCATCCAGGACTAAGCAGCCTGCTTGATTGGCACCCCATCCACCACCCGAAACATTCATTCCCTTCACCACCAGCTCACCGTGGCCGCAGTGTTTACCATCCACAGGATACACTGCAGCAACTCACCAAGGCTTCTTCGACAGCACCTCTCAAACCTGCGACCTCTACCACCTAGAGGGACAAGAGCAGCAGGCACATGGGAACAACACCACCTGCACGTTCCCCTCCAAGTCACACACCATCCCGACTTGGAAATATATCGCTGTTCCTTCATCGTCGCTGGGACAAAATCTTGGAACTCCCTTCCTAACAGCACTGTGGGAGAACCTTCACCACACGGACTGCAGTGGTTCAAGAAGGTGGCTCACCTTGCCAGCGACACCCACATCCCATGAACGAATTTAAAAAAACACCTTCTGTGGGCAACTAGGGATGGGCAATAAATGCGGTCTTGGCAGCGTCTTCCACATTCCGAGTCCAAATCAAAGAAAATCATAGATGAACATGTTCTATGCAGCTAGGTTGTCTGACAAGGATTTCTTGTGTCAAACCCTTTTAAGATTTTTTTTTTGTCATTGAGACTACAGTTTCAGTTCTAAGTTGCTTGCGTATGAGAATAGATTAGCGAGACACAGATTTAAGGTAATTGGCAAAATAGCCAAAGGCGTGATGAGGATAACTTCTTTTACGCAGCGAGTTGTTATGACCTGGAATGCGCTGCTTGAAAGGGTGGTGCAAACAGATTCAAAAGTAACTTTCAAAAGAGAATTGGATAAATAATTGAAGGGAAAAAACTTACAGGGCTACAGGGAAAGAACAGGGGAGTGAGACTAATTCCATAGCTCTTTCAAAGAGCCGGCACAGGCACGATGGGCCAAATGACCTCCTTCTGTGCTGTATCATTCTATGATTCTATGATTCTAATGCTGCAGTATGGCCCTGCATAGTAAGCATTGAGTGGGCCCTTTGTCACCTCGCAGTGCTATACAGGATATGCTTGTATGAATGCTTAGGGTACAGCTGTTCTGTCGTCTTATTGTGGTGCCTGTGCTCAGGTCAGCGATCTTCTTTCTGACCAAGGTCCAGGTCCGCTGGCTCCTGCAGAAAGCATTAACCCTGTCTGTTATCTGTTGCCTGGCTTGTTGAACCAGTTGCTTTTGTGAAGGGAGCCCTCCTGTCCCATGCAAAGCAATGGCCCCATCCCACACTTCCTGCATCGGCAACTCCATCGCAATGAACGGTTCAAGCTGGCAAAGCTTCCATTTCCCTGGGGACTTCAGAAACACTAACTCCTGCCCTGCTCGGCCGTGCCCAAGTGGCTGCTGCAGCCGTTTAAATGCTGCTCAGCCTTTTAAAAGGTGTGGGTGCTCCAATGGCCAGACCACTGTGTGGTTACATGATAGGAAAAAAAATCCAGCAAGACCAAGGGTTGTGGGCAGGCAAGTAGTCTCCAGAAAACCATCAGTAATTCACCGTCAACCCTTGATTATTGTAGTCATAGCAATTTCAAGGCTTTTATTTTCAAACTGCGAACTAAATCCATGCAGTTCACTTTTTCCACTTAAAAGCACTGTCTAATTTTAGATCCATTAATGCTCAGCTAAAGCCTTTTACAGCAGATACATATCCTGAGCAATTCCCTGATGTGGACAGCGGGAAGTCGATATGTAGGCCTAGATTTTCTAGGAACTCCACCCAACAGAGAGAATTCCGCCCAATATCTCCTCCTTATAACCCACCAGAGCAATTCCACATGTCAGACGGAGTTCTATCTGTCTACAGTGGAGAGTGTTGGGGCTCCAACACACAGTGTGAGCACACCAGCCTAACCTAATGTCTTCCAGCTTTTCCGCACACAGTTCATTCTTGCACTGCAGTAAAACTAACAAAAGTGAAGGGAAAATATCAAGAAAGTTGAAAAAATAGGAGGCAGTGAATGAAAAGAAAGCACAGGAAGAAAGGAACGATTCATCAAATTGGAAATGCCAAGGAGGAAAATCTGACAGGAAGCGAGGAGCAATCTGTAAGAAGATGCTGTAGGTTGGACTCAGCAGGATAACAGGATTCCCCCCCTGCCCCCCGCCGCCCCCCCGCCTCCCCCATTTCTCTACATTTTATTGGATTTTGGTGCCATTTTCATTATTGACTGTTATTTTATTGAGGTACTCTTATCTCGTTCATGTCTTCCTCTGCCGCAGTCGAGAAGGTGGTCAAGAAGGATGAGCAGGCAACCTGCTGCCACCAGGCCTCATCTGTCACTAATGCCTTCTGAGGTAAACGGGATCGTTGCTAAATTATGGGACATTGTCCTGAAGAAAGAGACAGCCATGATAAAAAAGCAATTCCGTAAATACTATGCTGAACAGCAACAGCCCTATTAACAAGGCAGTCACCAGACCATACAAATGGCATCATACTCAAATTAGAACTTGAGCAAATATCTGACAAGCGAATATAATGTCTCTTTGTACCAAGGTTTGAGATCATAATTCCGTAAGATTATTAAATGATGTTGGTGCTCGTTAACTACTGGATAATTAAGGCAGACTCGTTAAGGTAGTGTGCTAATGACTCTCTTAATGTCAGTTAAGTGCTTGGTGAATGAAGAACCTTCTCGATAGATCAATGTGCTGTGCATCTTCTCAACAGTGAGATCATATCGTGGCAGCACAATAATATAGAAACCACATTCTGAGTACCTCGCACCATTATATAAACCATGCCCTAGGCACCGCTGCTTGTTATTTAACACAAATTGGCCCAATGTGGATGCTGCTGAGGCTGCCTCCTATAGTTATCACACGGCGTGTGAAGCCAGAAGTGCTCCATCATGAGCCAATAGTTCACGCTGCGAGATCCAATATCACTAGCAGCTCTCATTAAGTGAAAAATATCCCGTCAGGAACATGTCTGAATCCTGAAACTGTGATTAAGTCACACAGTCTCTGCATCCAATCAATGTGGACGTGTTAGAATGACAAATGTCCCGTTCAGTGCATAAAGAGGAAGTGTGCATTCACCAAGGTCTCTTAGAAACTCAGTAAGGAGCCACAAAAAAAAAATTGCCTTCACATAAGCAATCTTGGAAAAGTACTGAGCCAACCATCAGCTGTGCCTCAGTTGGTAGCACTCTCGCCTCTGAGTCAGACGGTTATGGGTTCAAGCCACACTCCAGGGATTTGAGCACGTAATCTAGGCTGACACTCAGATTACGGGCTCGATTGTCAGGTGGGGGGGGGCTCTGAAAATCAGTGAAATCCTGAGTGGGTTTGGAGCTCGGCCGCCGACTTCTGGGTTCCCCAGTGATGCGTCCGGCTGCGCCCGCACCTCCAGAATGCGTGAGTACCATCGGTAATTAAAGACGGCAGGATGATAGTTTGTCAGATATTTGATTGACTAGACATTCTGGCAGGGGTGCGATTTTGAACCTGTGCTGTGGGAAACACTCCCTGTTGCAACAGACGTGTTTCAGCCAGCAGCCAGTGGGAGATGCAGATGCTTATTTGATAGGTGGGGAGAAAACCTCATTTATTGCAGGAGGGCACTCCGTCACTTCAGACAAAGTTTGGGCTGCAAGACCTTTGTGTTTTCACTCAAAATTCTTACTTTCCACCCAGAACTTTACTGTTTAAACTTATTTATCTACTTTGCAGACCCCCTCAAACTCACACCGTCAGGATGGGGGACGCCATGGCTGCATTCACCACTACTTCTGAGCTCGAGCAACATCACCAGCCTCGCCAGGCATGGCGTCCACCTCCGCTACGTGGAGCTCCACAACATAGTGCTGCGCCACAGGCACCTGCACAAGAGCACAGAGGGCAACAACAGAGAGAGCTGCGTTGCAGGAGGCACTACCCTCGCCACAGGGTCTGCAGACCGAGGCTCAGCCTCCTGGACCTCTCTGAGGAGCAGTGCATATGGAGGCTCAGAGTCAGTCGCCAGGTAGTCGCAGACATCTGCAGCCTCCTTCATGCCGAGCTGCTCCCGGCTGGGCTGAGCAGCATCTCCTTACCTGTCGCTGTCAAAGTCACCACTGCCCTCAACTTCTTCGCCTTTGGATCATTCCAGGGTCTCTCAGTCATCTGCACACAAGTGCATAAGGCAGGTCACCAACGGCTTGTTTCGCAGGGTCTCGCATTACGTCAACTTCCCCATGGACGACCTCAGCCAGACGGAGAGGGCAGTGGGATTCCATGCTATGGCTGGCTTCCCACGGGTGCAGGGTGTAATCGATTGCATCCATATAGCAATACGAGCACCTCCACATGAGCCAGGACTGTTCATCAACAGGAAGGGCTATCACTCCATCAACACTCAGCTCATTTGTGACCACCGCAAGAGATTCCTTCACGTGTGCGCCAGATACCCTGGCAGCTGCCACAATTTCTTCATCCTCCGGGAGTCCAACATCCCGGTCCTCTTCCATGCACTGAAAACCCGTAAGGGTTGACTCCTCGGGGACAAGGGATACCCCCTTCACACGTAGCTCATGACACCTCTGAGGAACTCCATCACCGAGCAACAGCGTTGATATAACGACAGCCACATCACTACCAGGTCTACAATTGAGCATGCTATAGGGCTGTTCAAGATGTGCTTCAGGTACCTTGATCATTCTGGGGGAGCGCTTCAATACACACCAGACAGAGTGGGACGCATTATAGTCGTCTGTTGTGTCCTGCACAATAGGGCACAACAGAGAGGGGTGCCGCTGAAGGAGGGCCCATCCACATCTGCCACCCACACTGAGGAGGAGGAAGTGGCGGAGGAGGAGGAGCAGGACGAGGACAAGGACGAGGAGCAGGAGTCAGAGGAGGAGGAGCAACCCATGGGCAGAACAGCGGCTCACCTTGCTGCTCATGAGGCCAGGGAGTCACTGATATGTGAACAGTTCTCCCAACATCAGACAGTGTGAAAAGTCCAGTCCTCACCACCTGGACAGAGCAGCGCCCACACCAGCACCCCCCCACCGCCTGCCCCCACCCCTCCCTGCACAAAATAGTCGTGCAATTACACATACGCCCACTGTAGAGTGACCCAGTGGGTGGCATCAAGTGTGGGCGTTCATGGTGAACCTCATGAAAGGGCCTTATTACAGAAGCCAGTCAAGAATGATCATGACGTGGCAGTAGTGGTGACAATAATAATATTTAACGTGAGTTTAACAAAAAGCAAATACAAATAAAAAATATGACCAACCATCAAACACCCTTGTGCATCCCCTTTGTGCTCACAAAACCTTCGCCTTTCGCTTCTGACTACTCCTACGTAGTGCATCCCCTGTGGCTGCAGCAGAGGTAGTGGCAGGTTGCTTTTGTTCATGCCCTGACCGATTAGATGCTTTGGGCCTATGCCCTCTGGGTTTCGGTGCCCGTGAGGGCCCCTCCAAAGACTGCTCTACCTGCAGCTGTGCAGGGGCAGACTCGGCCGCCTGGAGAGGAGGCAGCATTGCAGGTACTTGTTGAGAGGGGGGCAACGGGTGAGACGTGGGAGCACTTTGAGTGGCGTCCCCAGTTCCATGTCCCCTTTCCCCATCATCCCTCCCCTGGGCCAGGCCCACATCATTCCTACCACTCTGCTGGACGACAGTTTGGAGGACACGTGTGAAGCCTAGTAGGGCCAGTGCTAGTGTATCTGCCTACCTGTTTAAGGCGGCAGAATGTTGTTTACTGTGAATCTGAACGGCCGTTGTCAGGGCCTGAATGGACTCATTTGTGAGCCGTGCCTGAAGCTCAATGGAAGCTCGCCTTCTCTCCATCGCAAACATTCTCGCACTTACCCACGACAGTATGTCAGAGATGCCCTCACATCCCTGTGACAGTATCTCAGAGATTCCCTCCTGTACCTGTGCCACCATTCCACTCATGCAGGAGTTGGACTCCTCCATCCTCTGCGCTATTGTGGAGAGTGCGTGTGGCACCTGATCTGTTGCGGTCCCCCTCCGGTCCTCGCCCTCTCCAGTGCATTCTGGGCTCTCTTCTCCTGTAAGGGGAGAAAGTACAGACACGTGAGTGAGTGATGGTGACATGGCCAACCGATGAATGCATTGGTTTGGGTGCGGCTGACTGTGAAATAGATGCATCAGAGGGTGAGTATGAGACAGAGCCATTGTATAAGGATTAGGTTGAGTGGTAGTGGTGGGGTGAGCACTGGGGAGGTGAGGAAGTGCTGAGGAAGTGCAGGTAAGTTGAGGATGAGCCTTAAGTGGGTGTGAGGAGTGATGTGCTAGAGTAGTGTTGGCAGTGCAGAATGAGTTGGGGGATGGGGGCAGTGATGTGGGAGACGGAATGTAGGAGAATGAGTAAGTGTACTCACTTTGACTGACCTAGTTAGGTCATTGAAACACTTCCTGCACTGGATCCAGGTGCGGGAGATGTTGCTGCTGCTGCTGACCTCCTCTGCCACCTCGAGCCAGGCCTTCTTGGTGGCAGAGGCAGGCCACTTCCTCCCGTCCGCCGGTAAAAGACATCCCTCCTCCTCTTCACTCCATCCAGTAACACCTGGAGTGAGGCATCGTTGAATCTAGGAGCAGCCTTTCCCCTGTGCTGCTCTGTTGTGTAATTTTGGGTGTTTGCTCCAGGAGCAGCCATTGGAGGACTGCCCCTTTAAATAGGGCTCCTCCAGCTGACAGCCTGTGATGCGGGTGCGCAGTCCACCCACTGCTCAGCTTTCTGACGGCAAACCCCGAAGCCACAGTAAGTGGCTCCAATTGACCCGTAATCGCGTGCGAAACGGACAGATTTTATTGGGCAGGTTACACACCCGCTGCTATCCCGCCTCCCCGCTAATATAAGGGCCTATATGTGGGAGTGCTGCACTGTTGTTGGTGCTGTCTTTCAGATGAGACATTAAACCAAGGCCCCGTCTGCCTTTTCAGGTGGATGTAAAAGATCCCACAGCACTATTTTGAAGAAGAGCAGGGGAGTTCTCCCCGGAGTCCTGGCCAATATTTATCCCTCAACCAACACCTAAGAACAGATGATCTGGTCATTATCACATTGCTGTTTGTGGGACCTTGCTGTGCGCAAATTGGCTGCTGCGTTTCCTACATTACAACAGTGACTACACTTCAAAAGTACTTCATTGGCTGTAAAGCATTTTGGGACATCCTGAGGTCATGAAAGGCGCAATATAAATGCAAGTTCTTTCTTTATTTATTGCTGTTTTGGACAATTTAAAAAATGCTTTGTGGCATTAAAGCTGTCATGAATTAAGCCGTGAAGATTGGGATGACTGGGTTCCTTTTTTCTTTAACTACCTGCAGTTTTATTGAAAACTGAGCTGGCCTAGTGGGCCAACAACCCTTTGTGAACGTCCAAAAGATCGGAGCCTTGAAATACCTGGCGGGCCTCTTCACAGCCTGAAGAGGGACAGGGTGGGACTTCCATCCCCTCAACCCCCACCTCCCCCCACCCCTCCAGCAAAACCCACTCCTCCCCAACTAGTCCTGGTTTTTGGGCAAGCACCCGCCCCATTCCAGACTAATATGTACAGTGGCCTAGCGGTTATAGTACTAGCCTAGTAACTCAGTGGGAATGAGTTCAGATCCCTGCTATAGCAAATGGTAAAATTGAATTCACTGCAATCTGGTCATTTCTGGGCTAGCACCAGAAAATGCCCATGAATGCTGCTGGTTCATTGGTTCAAGCATTTTCAAATGGAATAAGAGGTGGCGGACTGTGACTGTCCTCTGTGGTCTCATTAACTTTGGTCTGTTCCCCGTAGGAAAGTCCAGGGGCAGTGTTAAAGGGGTGCAGGCCTGGGTCTCTGGCAGAATGCTCAGTTCCCAGGTACAAGGACAGGAGGAATTGGCTGATGTGTCATGATCCTGCATGCTGCTCAATGAAAGGGGAGTCAGGACACAAAACTCCAGCCTCACCAGGCTTGAAATCCCAGCCCTAGGGGGATACAAGGTGACCCACTCACTTTGAAATTCATCTTAGTATCGTAGAATGGTACAACACAGGAGGAGGCCATTCTGGCCATCGTGTCTGTGCCGGCTCTTTGAAAGAGCTATCTAATTAGTCCCACTCCCCTGCTCTTTCCCCATTGCCCTGTAATTTTTTTCCCTTCAAATATTTATCCAATTTCCTTTTGAAAGTTATTATTGAATCTGCTTCCACCGCCCTTTCAGGCAGTGCGTTCCAGATCATAACAGCCCGCTGGGTAAAAAAATGTTTCCTCATGTCGCCTCTGGCTCTCTTGCCGATCACCTTAAATCTGTGTCCTCTGGTTACTGACCCTTCTGCCACTGGAAACAGTTTCTCCCTATTTACTCTATCAAAACCGCTCATGACTTTGAACACCTCTATCAAATCTCCCCTTAATCTTCTCTGTTCAAAGGAGAATAATCCCAGCTTCTCCAGTCTCTCCACATAACTGAAGTCCCTCATCCCTGGTACCATTCTAGTAAATCTCCTTTGCACCCTCTCCAAGGCCTTGACATCCTTCCTAAAGTGTGGTGTCCAGAATTGAACACAATACTCCAGCTGAGGCCTAACCAGTCATTATAAATGTTCATCATAACTTCCTTATCAAGGTTAATAAATGTTATGAAATGGCTGTTGATGATATTAGTGGACATAGCTTTAATACGTTTGGATGACATTTTACTGTATTAATGTCAACTCAATGGTTTGACGTCATTGCTAAAATAGCAGAGGGATGTCAAACTGCAGTGTGCGAAGGTCCCATTCACTAAAATCACAAACTAATTTATAGCCCAATTAGTTTTTTTTTACTCAATTAACAATTCTGCTGTCATTCTCACCATTCTCCGTCTGCTTTAATTTAAAACGAACCTACTGTTCGGCTTCAATTTCTTTAATTGATTAATTCATCCCTTTTCCTTTATCTTCTTCATTCATTGCCTGCTCCGTTCAGTCATCTTTTAGTAATTTCAAAATCAATCCAGACACTTGGATGTCACCAGCTGATTGAGTCCCATGGGGTGAAGTGATGCAAAATTAATGTCTGGATCAATAGGAAGAGGACATTGCAATCAGACCTCATGCAGGTTCTTCAAATGTCTTTCAAAATAAAATGACATAGGCCAATGTTTGCACCAAATTCATTGGAAGTTTCCAGCTAATGTGAAGATCATGTCAATAAGGTTAATGAAACACTGGGATACATCTTGAGGACACTTGACGACAAGTCAAAATAAGTTACTTTGTATAGATCACCGGTGAGTTCACATTTGGAATATTAGGAGTGATTTTGCAGTCTGCTGCTCCCAATGGAGAGTGACGCATCTCAGGAAAGGTGAAGTGGGCACCCTGCGATTTTGGTGGTGAGCTCCCTGTGAACGCTACTCCCCACTGGGAGCACTTGATCACTGAATCACCCTTAGCATGTACAATTTTGGGCCCCCTACCGTCAATAGAAAATCAATGCATTGGAGAGGGTTTATGAAGATGATTCCAAGACTTGGCACTCATCTACACGGAACTAAACGTTTTTTCATTAGAGAAATGAAGCCTGAGAGGGGACGTGATCCAGATTTTTTGAATGCTGAGTGGAATGGATACTATGGATGCAAACAGATAGTGGATTTGGATTGTGAATGAAAGAAAGAAAGAAATAACTTGCATTCATTTAGCACCTTTCATGACCTCAAGACATCCCAAAGCGCTTTACAGCCAATGAATTACTTTTTGAAGTGTAGTTGTTATAAACTGGATAGCCCAGTGGTGAAGGATAGAATATTAGAGCCTGGTCTTCAGTTGCTTCCAAGCCTTTATTCACAGAGGTCCATATTCACAAAGCTCCACATTACCACCCCCACCACACCCGAGATCAGCTCGCTTATAAATGGATACAAGAGCGTTCCCAATTGATAAGCACCACCTGAATACAATTAACACTAATTGATATAAACCACATAGATATAATTAACATAATCAGTGTTGTAATGTAGGAAACACGGCAGCCAATTTGCACAAATACAGCAAAGTCCCACAAACAGCAATGAAATAAATGATCGGATGATCTACTTTAGATAATGTTAGCCAGGACACTGGGGAGAACTTCCCTGCTCTTCTTTGAATGGTGCCATGGGATCTTTTATGTCCACCTGAGAGGGCAGATGGTGCCTTGGTTTTGCGTCTCATCCAAAAGACAGCACCTCCGTCAGTGATTATAAATCAACCTGCGAATCCTATTCTCCAAGAGTGTGAACATATGAAAAACAATGAAACATGCACATCACATTCTGAATTTAATAAATAATATTGTTGGATTTGAAAAGAAGATAATTAGATAGATTTAAACAGAACACCGATAGATTTAAACACAACACAGATAGATATATACAGAACACAGATAGACATATACAGAACACAGATAGATTTAAACAGAACACAGACAGATTTAAGCAGAACACAGATAGATATATACAGAACACAGATAGATATATACAGAACACAGATAGATATATACAGAACACAGATAGATTTAAACAGAACACAGACAGATTTAAGCAGAACACAGATAGATATATACAGAACACAGATAGATATATACAGAACACAGATAGATATATACAGAACACAGATAGATATATACAGAACACAGATAGATTTAAACAGAACACAGACAGATTTAAACAGAACACAGATTGGTATATACAGAACACAGATAGATTTAAACAGAACACAGACAGATTTAAACAGAACACAGACAGGTTTAAACATAACACAGACAGATTTAAACATAACACAGGCAGATTTAAACAGAACACAGACAGATTTAAACAGAACACAGATTGATATATACAGAACACAGATAGATTTAAACAGAACACAGATTGATATATAGAAGGTTACAGCGTGGAAGGAGGCCATTCGGCCCATCGAGTCCATGCCTGCTCTATCCATGAGCAATCCAGCTAGTCACACTGCCCCACCCTATCCCCATAGCCCTGCATATTTTTTCGTTTCAAGTACTTATCCAGTTCCCTTATGAAGGCCATGATTCAATCTGCCTGCACCAGTCCCTCGGGCAGTGCATTCCAGATCATAACCACTCGCTGTGTAAAAAAGTTTTTCCTCATATCACCTTTGATTCTTTTGCCAATCACCTTAAATCTATGCCCTCTAGTTTTTGACCCTTCTGCCAATGGGAACAATTTGTCTCTATCCACTCGTCGAGACCCTTCATGATTTTGAACACATCTATCAAATCGCCTCTCAACCTTCTCTGTTCCAAGGAGTACAATCCCAGCTTCTCCAGTCTATCCACGTAATTTAAGTTCCTCATCCCTGGAATCAGTCTAGTAAATCTCCTCTGCACCCTCTCTAAGGCCTTCACATCCTTCCTAAAGTGCGGTGCCCTGAACTGGACACAATACTCCAGCTGTGGCCGAACCAGTGATTTATAAAGGTTCATCATGACTTCCTTGCTTTTGTTCTCTATGCCTCTATTTATAAAGCCCAGGACCCCGTATGCTTTTTTAAACCGCTTTCTCAACCTGCCCTGCCACCTTCAACGATTTATGCGCAAACACCCCCAGATCCCTCTGTTCCTCCACCACTTTTAGAATTGTGCCCTCTAGTTTATATTGCCTGACTGAAGTCTCTTACTATCCTCCACATTATTTACTACATTTCCGAGTTTCGTGTCCTCTGCAAATTTTGAAATTATACCCTCTATAACCAAGTCCAGGTGATTAAATATATACCAAAAAGAGCTGTGGTCCTAATATTGACCCCTGGAGAACACCACTGTATACTTTCCCTCACTCTGAAAAACAACCGTTCACCACTACTCTCTGCTTTCTGTCCCTTAGCCAATTTCGTATCCACACTGCCACTGTCCCTTTAATCCCATAGGTTTTAATTTCGCTAACAAGTCAATAAGTAAACAAATAAGTAAATAGACAAAAAACAAAACTAATTAATTATAAATTAATCTGAATTCAAGCTAAATCGACCTACTAAATATAATCTGGATCTCAAGTAATTCTATTATACTTAGAATTAAATTATTAATAAATAAAAACAGCAGCACAGGCAGTGTGTCTGGATTGCACTACGCGGGAGTTTGTGGACAGCGGGACTGTCCCAGACTGCCACGTCTGCAGGAAATGTCTCTACCTTGAAACACTCCAGCTCAGTTGTTGAACTGGAGTGTGAGTTCGAGACACTCCGACACATAAGGGAGGGGGAGGAATTTTTTTTCATTATTCGTTCATGGGATGTGGGCGTCGCTGGCAAGGCCAGCATGCATTGCCCATTCCTAATTGCCCTTGAGAAGGTGGTGGTGAGCTGCCTTCTTGAACCATTGCAGTCCGTGCGATGAAGGCTCTCCCACAGTGCTGTTAGGTAAGGAGATCCAGGACTTTGATCCAGCGACGGTGAAGGAACGGCGATATATTTCCAATTTGGGATGGTGTGTGACTTGAAGGGGAATATGCAGGTGGTGTTGTTCCCATGTGCCTGCTGCCCTTGTCCTTCTAGGTGGTAGAGGTCGCGGGTTTGGGAGGTGCTATCGAAGAAGCCTTGGTGAGTTGCTGCAATGCATCCTGTGGATGGTACACACTGCAGCCAAGGTTCACCAGTGGTGAAGGGAATCAATGTTTAGGGTGGTGGATGGAGTGCCAATCAATTTCTAGATAGTTTACTCCGGAGTACAGCCACACCCCAGAGGGTGAAGGGATTTGCAAAATTTCACATGTTCCCCCCACCCCGAAGATTTATTGGAGTTATTAAAGAAACCCTGGTGTGACTGTTTTAAAAAATCCAAGGTCTCTCAAAATGGCTGCAGTCAGACACATGGCCGAGGACCGGCAGATTTGAAATTGCATTCTCAACAACTTGGCAGGCTTCGTGTCTCAGACAGGTTTCTTTAAACAATGCAGCTGCATTCTAGCCCTGAGGCAAGCTATTAACATGGCCGGCCAACACATCAAAATTCGAGCAGGAAGTGATCGCAGGACAAAAGGTGAACCATCAAGGTACATTTGGAACAATGGTAAAGCAGTTAGCGAACAGATCGATACAGGAAATGGCCATTAATGTAAATGGGCCAGAGATGGGGTCCTTTGTCTTACGTTTCGTGCTTAAATCAAACAATGAAGCAAGCTGATAAGGTATGAAAAAACCTGTTACCAAGAGGGTATAACTGGGGCTGCCCAGTATATCTCTCGGCTGGCTCTCTCTCTTCGCCTCTTGGCCCTGTCCTGTCTGTCTGCTAGCAACTAAGAAGGAAGGCCATCCAGTAAACCTCGCAACCACATGTCGACGGCAGCAGCAGGCACAGGGGCCAGGCCTTTTCATCTGTTTTCACCGGTGAGCATTAATTTTCTGGCCGCCACAAGACAACCTAGCATAAGTGTAAGGGTGGGGGTTAAAGGGGATATTGCTAAACTTGTGATTTTAGAATTTTCCCTCGATGTGTCCGTTTCTTTCAACCCGATAAGTGTAAGACTGTATTACATCCATAGCGATTTCTTTATCTTCTGTATTATACTGTTTACCTTGTAGTTTTAGTTTTCTCATTAATAAACATTGGTTTTCCTTGTACCAATCCACTGGTCTGTTTGTCTGTCTTTGTTACTACTCGATAAGTCCTCAGCTCAGAATCAGGAAGGGGGAAGCGATTCGCAACCGCACTGCGGGCAGGGCAGCTCAGGAAAAACATAACTGGCTGACCTATTATAAGCCCGAGAAACAGTAAAAAAAGAAACCCCCTTAAAGAAATGGCGAGTCAGGCAGGAGCTGAGGCGAAAGTGTGTAACAAGACAGACAGTGGTGCGGAGGAGGAATCCGCAATGGAGGAAAGGTTGTCTGCCTATGTGTGCGGCAAGGTAAATATCGCGAAAAAATGGGTGGGCGATATGTTAAAGGCCGAGCGTCCCATAGATGCAGCCATCCAGTTGACAGCAAGTAAACAGTATAAGAAAAGTATTGAGAAGGCGGTCTGGCTCTTGTGTTTTAAAAAGCAGGTCTTTGTACTAGACCGTGCTGTAGCAGCGCGAGCAGCCAAGATTAAACAGTTGACCCGAGAGTTGCAGGAAAAGACAGCAGCGGAAGAGCAAGGGGTAGCAGCGCTCCAGGCAATAAGCCAAGAAAGGGCGCAGATGGCAAGGGACCACCAGGCAAAGGTAGAGCGCCTGGAATACCAGATCGCTGAGCTCAAAAGTAGCGCTAGAGGTAGAATGGAACACCTGGAATACCAGGTCAGAGAGGCGAGAGGCAGTGAGGTTAGGTTAATGGATAAGATCCACAGCCTCACGCAAGAATTAAAAGAGCAGGAGGAGAAAGTAGGCGAGGTAAAGGCAGCATATAAGCTGGCCTGCGCCCAGGGGTTTGAGGACGCAGATCATCGCCCCTGCAGGCAGGAAATAGAACGTTTGGGCATGGCCTTAGCGAGGGCGAAGGGCATGGTATGCCTCCTTAGCCCGAAGGCGGGCCAGTCGGATTTTACCGGCAACCCAAGCAGGGAAGTCCCACAGGCAGCTCCCAGAACGACACTGGTTAGGGAACCAGAGGCTTCACGGCCACCACCCATAGCCCCGAGTTTTCAGGAGGTCTGGCAGCAAGGGGGGGTGGAGGATGAAGCATTAGGGGAGAACCAGCAATTCCTAGTAGATAGACCAGGACCGGGACCCGTGTACCCCCTCCGACAACGGAGGTACGGCCCGCCCGCCGATGGCGAGGACCTAGGGGCCATCCAGAACCAGTTTGTAGTGCCGCATGGCACCCCACAGCTCAGGGCCATGGTTAGCCATATCCCTAAGCTTACAGTGGAGGGAGACCCCTCTCTACACTTCCGTGAGATAGAGCAGGCAGCGTGCATTAATGACTGCGGTGAAGCAGAACAAGCAAAAATGCTGCTGTTTTCTCTGGGGGGTGACCTCCTCCAAACCTTATCAGATGAGTGCAAAAGGGGGCAGAAAGATTACGAGGAGTTAAGGGATGAGATATTGGAGGCCATGGGACTAAATGATGGGAGTCTGTTCGCCCGGGTGGGAAGAATGGTACAGCTTCCCGGGGAGTCCCCACAGGCTTTCGCAGACAGGCTGTGGCCAGTCTACCGGAGCGCATGCCCGGGAATGCCAGGGCGGGCATTCCTGAACAGAGATCAATTGGCCCACTGGCTCCGCTGTCTCATGACAAACTGCCTGCCCCAAATTCGAACACGAGCTGCGGCTTGGTTTGACCCCCGTAGCCCCCAGACCACCGAGGAAACGGTGATCCACCAGCTCACGATAGCATTTAAAAATATCAGGGATATCGAGACGCCCCAACCCAAGGGGAAAGTCCATGAGGTTAAACCAGGGGCCCAGCATAAAAGGGAATGGCACCAGGAAGGGAATCGTCCCGCCCAGGCTAAGTTAAACTGCTTTGGGTGCGGGAAGGACGGCCACTGGCGCAAAGATTGTAAAAACCCCTGGAAGGATACTAAGGGAAAGAATCCCACCGCCCCAGCCCAAAAGGCAGCGACGGGGGAGGCAGAGACAGGAATTGCCCCCGCTGCCATGGAGTCATTTTTTGAGGCCATGCGATCTTTTATGGCCAGCCAGGGAAGAATAGCAGCCACTACCGGTGTGGTAGCTCCCTCAGCCCCCTCTGACGATGCCCCGCGATGACTAGAGAAGAAAGCGCAGATCGGCCAGCAGGAAGTTAAATTCCTGGGCCTGACCGTCCGCGCAGGGGAACGAGCCATAGACAAGGCTAGGAGGGAAGCGGTCCAAGAGCTACCGTTCTCCAGTACTGTGGAGGCGAAAAAGCAGGCAGCTGGGATCCAACCCGAGGTTAGAAATCCCCAGCTCCCAGCAGCTCCCAGCTCACAGGCAGCACACACAGGCGCAGTCGCATGTGTCAGGGGAGGAGTCACCCAGACCCCTGTCCAAACCACTCCCCCTCTCTTCTGGGACTCAGGTGGAGAGGAGGAGGAGCTCGAGGCAGGTAGCCCCGCCCCTGACCTAGGTTTTGAACCTGGAGAGGAAGACTCTCAGCCTCCGGCAGCAGGCAGCGAAGGGTTGCCTGTCCCCAGCTCAGACTTGGGAAGGGAGGAGCCACAGGGGAAAAGTCCCCAGCCAGCGAGGGCTGCGACCCACAGCAAGGGTCCGCTCGCCAGGGTAGCCCCACCAACAGCACTTCCTAGGAGGTCCCCTCGGACACCCCAGCCTAGGAAGGCATGGTCGCCGGCTCCCCAGTTTAAAAGGGCTACCTCCCGTGCTAAAGTTAAGTCGAAAGACAAAGGTCCTCAGCCAGCAGTCGGGGGCTGTGAGGGACCGGAAGTAAAGCTCAGTACAGCCACGCCGCAGGGAGCAGCCTGCAGCAGTCCTAACAGAATTTGAGCTGGCCGCTCGGAGACGGGCGGCGGATGTATATAACTTTAGCAGTTAAGTTTGTAGTTTTAAGTTAAGGTGTGGAACCGTAATGTAATTTTAAGATGGAACCGTTCCAGTATTGTCTACGTGAGCCGAGGTCGAGGGACCCGCTCACACTTCACCCGAGCCAGGCAGCCTATATGGGGCCCGGCCAGATGTTAAATTTTATCAGTTTGATTTTTCAGATGGTGACAGAACCAGACTAAACACCCACGAGCTTTTGGACGGGATTGGGAGACAAAGAAGGGGTGTTTTTAACGATGTCTTAACTGGTTTTAACACGGGGTCTCCTGTCATCAACAGCTGAGATGACATCGAGCTGTGGACCCAGATTAATGGTTTAAAAATGCAATTTAAGCCGGTGTACAGGGTGGAGAACATTGGTGTCATTCAGGGGGGTGCACACGTTCGTTTCACAGCGGTCCCGCCCTACGTCATAAAGTGGGAGCATGGTATGACGGGTACTGACCTCTCGGGGTGCCAGAGCCGGGGATCACACACAATCCTGTGTCCCCAGCACTCGAACGCCTATTCAAAACCGCAGTGCGGGTTCAGAGCTGCTGACGCGAAGCCTATAAACTGCACCATGGAAGCCATGGCACAAGGCCATGTCCCCCCACAGGTGGCGTATATAGGAGGTGGGACATATTGCATCACCACAGCAGCGTCTCACTACCAGCACGGTCAGCACAGCTGGTGTGCGGTGAGTGACAGCAGTTTCTGCTTTAAACCCGAGGCAGAAGTTCAAGTGGCACAGACACGAATTGTCCCCATCCCTGAACCATCCACTGTTCACCTCACTGTGAAAGAGAATTTCACCAACCTCCAAAAGTATGTAGCCCACTTCGGCTATCAGATCTCCCCTCTCCCAGAACACCTCGTTAAATGATTAAAAGCAGTAGGGGTGTCCCAAAAACACTTTTACACGCTGCAACAGAAGACTGTCCAGATAGGGGCCGATATTCTGAGTATTACGACCCCACCCTGGTGGGACATCTTTGAGAATATAGAGGTCCCCTCCTGGATTCGTCTGGCATCACACGTGCTAGTAATCTGTCAGCTCGGGATCGTCCTCTACCTGGTTTGCGTCCAGTGTAGGAATAGGGGTCTCGAGGTAGTAGTTAGAACACAAAGGGTATGGAAGGACCAGTATGCTCGGGTAGACGAAACACCCGTGTGAGTTCGGGGACGCATCCCTTGCGAGTGATGGCAGCCTGTTTCATTATTTTAATAAAGATGGTCCCTTCCGTGTTGTTTTCAATAAAGTAAGTTTACGTTTTGATGTTATTTTGAATAAAGATTGTTCATTGTTGTGTTGTATAGTATGCGAAATACTGTTTCATCCCAAGTGGTGCAGGGGTATTTGGACCCCTCCGTGCTGGGATTGTTGTAATTCAACCTTGTTTTCTATCCGAATGCCTGCCATACACTGGGGTTCTCTCCAAGTAAGGGAATGTATGTGTCGAGGGATTAGGGATAGGTAAATAAAGGGGAAGGTTGTTTGCGACGGTCAGAAATCTTTGCTTACCTTGCATGGACACTTCAAGCAAGTTTAAGTATCCACAGGGGGGAGTGAAGGGATTCGCAAAATTTCACATGTTCCCCCCACCCCGAAGATTTATTGGAGTTATTAAAGAAACCCTGATGTGACTGTTTTAAAAAATCCAAGGTCTCTCAAAATGGCTGCAGTCAGACACATGGCCGAGGACCGGCAGATTTGAAATTGCATTCTCAACAACTTGGCAGGCTTCGTGTCTCAGACAGGTTTCTTTAAACAATGCAGCTGCATTCTAGCCCTGAGGCAAGCTATCAACATGGCCGGCCAACACATCAAAATTCGAGCAGGAAGTGATCGCAGGACAAAAGGTGAACCATCAAGGTACATTCGGAACAATGGTAAAGCAGTTAGCAAACAGATCGATACAGGAAATGGCCATTAATGTAAATGGGCCAGAGATGGGGTCCTTTGTCTTACGTTTCGTGCTTAAATCAAACAATGAAGCAAGCTGATAAGGTATGAAAAAACCTGTTACCAAGAGGGTATAACTGGGGCTGCCCAGTATATCTCTCGGCTGGCTCTCTCTCTTCGCCTCTTGGCCCTGTCCTGTCTGTCTGCTAGCAACTAAGAAGGAAGCCATCCAGTAAACCTCGCAACAACATGTCGACGGCAGCAGCAGGCACAGGGGCCAGGCCTTTTCATCTGTTTTCACCGGTGAGCATTAATTTTCTGGCCGCCACAAGACAACCTAGCATAAGTGTAAGGTTGGGGGTTAAGGGATATTGCTAAACTTGTGATTTTAGAATTTTCCCTCGATGTGTCCGTTTCTTTCAACCCGATAAGTGTAAGACTGTATTACATCCATAGCGATTTCTTTATCTTCTGTATTATACTGTTTACCTTGTAGTTTTAGTTTTCTTATTAATAAACATTGGTTTTCCTTGTACCAATCCACTGGTCTGTTTGTCTGTCTTTGTTACCACTCGATAAGTCCTCAGCTCAGAATCAGGAAGGGGGAAGCGATTCGCAACCGCACTGCGGGCAGGGCAGCTCAGGAAAAACATAACTGGCTGACCTATTATAAGCCCGAGAAACAGTAAAAAAAGAAACCCCTTACAAGGGGTGCATAGGTACAGGTAGGTGAGGATATGACTGTCAGTCAGCAGGGTAGATGGAACGGAGGGGAAGTAGACGAGGAGGTCCCACAGACACTGGTCCTGTCCAACAGGTATAATGTACATGATACCTGTGAGGATTAGGAGAAAGACTGCTGGGAGGACAGCAACAACGCTGAACAAGGCACCATGGAGCAGGGGGCTGTCCAAAGTGGGGAGGAGCAGAATTGAAACATAGTAGTTCTAGGGGATTCAGTAATTAGGGGGAGAGATAGCATCCTCTGCAGTCACGATAGAGAGTCCTGAAGGGTGTGTCACCTACCTGGTGCAAGGGTAAGGGATATCTCAATGCAGCTGGAAGGAAATTTGGAAAGGGAGGGGGAAGATCCAGTTGTTGTGGTCCATATCGGGACGGATCTGAGATAAGTTTCCGACGACATATCTGCTCCATCACCAAGACCGCTGACTTCTACATACGTAATATCGCTCATCTCCACCCCTGCCTCAGCTCATCTGCTGCTGAAACCCTCATCCATGCCTTTGTTAGCCCTGGACTTGACTATTCCGATGTTCTCCAGGCTAGCCTCCCATCTTCCACTCTCCACAAATTTGAGCTCATCCAAAACTCTGCTGCCCGCAAGCTAACTCGCATCAAGTCCCGTTCACCCATCACCCCTATGCTCGCAGACCTACCTTGACTCCCGGTCCAGGAACACCTTGATTTTAAAATTCTCTTCCTTGCTTTCAAATCCCTCCATGGCCTTGCCCCTCCCTATCTCTGTGGCCTCTTCCAGCCCTACAACCCTTCGAGATCTCTGCCCCCTTCAATTCTTGCCTCTTGCGCATCCCCGATTTTAATCACTCCACCATTGACGGCCGTGCCTTCAGCTGCCTAGGTCTTAAGCTCTGGAATTCCCTCCCTAAACCTCTCCGGCTCGCTGTGCTCCATTAAGATGCTCCGTAAAACTTACCTCTTTGACCAAGCTTTTGGTCACCTGTCCTAATATTTCCTTATGTGATGTCAAATTTTATTTGATAATCGCTCCTGTGAAGTGCCTTGGCACATTTTACTGCGTTAAAAGCGCTATATAAATGCAAGTTGGTGTTGTTGTTGAACGACATAGGAATGAACAGGGAGGAGGTCCTGCTGAGGGAGTTTCAGGAGACAGGAGCTAAATTAGAAGGCAGGACCTCGAGGGTAATAATCTCGGGATTGTTACCCGAGCCACGTGCAAATAGGGACAAACAGATAAGTAAAGTTAACACATAGAATCATAGAGTGGTTACAGCAAGGAAGGAGGTCATTCGGCCCGTCAAGTCCGTGCCAGCGCTCTGCAAGAGCAATCCAGCTAGTCCCACTCCCCCGCCCTATCCCCGTAGCCCTGCAAATTTTTTCCCTTCAAGTACTTATACAATTCCCTTTTGAAAGCCACGATTGAATCTGCCTCCACCACCCCTTCAGGCAGTGCATTCCAGATCTTAACCACTCGCTGTGTAAAAGAGATTTTCCTCATGTCGCCTTTGGTTCTTTTGCCAATCTCCTTAAATCTATGACCTCTGGTTCTTGACCCTTCTGCCAATCGGAACAGTTTCTCTCTATCTACTCTGTCCAGACCCTTCATGATTTTGAACACCTCTATCAAATCTCCTCTCAACCTTCTCTGCTCTAAGGAGAACAAACCCAGCTTCTCCAGTCTATCCACGTAACTGAAGTCCTTCACACTGGAACCATTCTAGTAAATCTCTTCTGCATCCTCTCTAAGGCCTTCATATTCTTCCTAAAGTACGGTGCCCAGAACCGGACACAATACTCCAGTTGTGGACGAACCAGTGTTTTATAAAGGTTCATCATAACTTCCTTGCTGTTGTACTTATATACAGAACACAGATAGATATATACAGAACACAGATAGATTTAAACAGAGCACAGATAGATATATACAGAACACAGATAGATATATACAGAACACAGATAGATTTAAACAGAGCACAGATAGATTTAAACAGAGCACAGATAGATATATACAGAACACAGATAGATTTAAACAGAGCACAGATAGATTTAAACAGAACACAGATAGATATATACAGAACACAGATAGATGTGTCCAGAACACAGATAGATATATACAGAACACAGATAGACATATACAGAACACAGATAGATTTAAACAGAACACAGATAGATATATACAGAGCACAGATAGATGTGTCCAGAACACAGATAGATATATACAGAACACAGATAGATATATACAGAACACAGATAGACATGTACAGAACACAGATAGATTTAAACAGAACACAGAGAGATTTAAACAGAACACATAGATATATACAGAACACAGATAGATTTAAACAGAACACAGATAGATATATACAGAACACAGATAGATATATACAGAACACAGATAGATTTAAACAGAACACAGATAGATATATGCAGAACACTGAGAGATATATACGCAACACTGATAGATATAAGATGATATTCTTAATGAAAACTTTGCATCTGTCTTCACAAAATAGAGGGATGATGCAGTGATTGAAGTTAAGGAGGAGGGATGTGAAATATTGGATGGGATAAACATAGTGAGAGAGGAAGTATTAAGGGAATTAGCATCTTTGAAAGTGGATAAATCACCAGGGCCGGATGAAATGTATCCCAGGCTGTTAAAAAAAACCAGGGAGAAAATAGCGGAGGCTTTAACAATCATTTTCCAAACTTCACTGATACAGGCGTAAGTGCTGGAGGATTGGAGGAATACTAACATTGTACCGTTGTTTAATACGGGAGTGAAGGATAGACAGAGTAATTACAGGCCAGTCAGTCTAACCTCAGTGGTGGGCAAATTATTGGAATCAGTTCTGAGGGACAGGATAAACTGTCACGTAGAAAGGCACGAACTAATCAAGGACAGTCAGCACGGATTTGTTAAGGGGAGGTCGTTTCTGACTAACTTGATTGAATTTTTCGAGGTGGTGACAAGGAGGATTGTGCAATTGATGTAGTCTACATGGATTTTAGCAAGGCTTTCAACAAGGTCCCACATGGCAGATTGGTCAAAAAAGTAAAGGCCCATGGGATCCAAGGGAATGTGGCAAATTGGATCCAAAATTGGCAGGAAGCAAAGGGTAATGGTCGTCGGGTGTTTTTGCGACTGGAAGGCTGTTTCCATGGGGTTCCGCAGGGCTCGGTACTCGGTCCTTTGCTTTTTGTGGTATACATTAATGATTTGGACTTAAACGTAGTGGGCATGATTAAGAAATTTGCGGATGACACAAAGATAGGCCGTGTGGTTGATGGTGAGAAAGAAAGCTGTAGACTGCAGGAAGATATCAATGGACTGGTCAGATGGGCAGAAAAGTAACAAATGGAGTTCAATCGGGAGAAGTGTGAGGTAATGCTGAGGCATAGAATATAAAAGCAGGGATGTTATGCTGGAACTGTGTAAAACACTAGTTAGGCCACAGCTTGAGTACTGCGCACAGTTCTGGTCACCACATTACAGGAAGGATGTAATTGCACTAGAGGGGGTGCAGAGGAGATCTACCAGGATGTTGCCAGAACTGGAGAATTTTAGCTATGAGGAAAGATTGGATAGGCTGGGGTTGTTTTTCTTGGAACAGAGGAGGCTGAGGGGTGATTTGATTGAGGTGCACAAAATTATGAGGGGCCTAGATAGAGTGGATAGGAAGGACCTATTTCCCTTAGCGGAGGGGTCAATAACCAGGGGGCATAGATTTAAAGTGATTGGTAGAAGGATTCGAGTGGAAATGAGGAAACATTTTTTCACCCAGAGGGTGGTGGGGCGTCTCCGGAACTCACCGCCTGAGAGGGTGGTAGAGGCAGAAATCCTCAACTCATTTAAAAAATACCTGGATCTGCATCTGAAGAGCTGTGACCTGCAAGGCTACGGACCAAGTGTGGGAAAGTGGGATGAGGCTGGGTGGCTCGTTTCTCAGCTGGTGCGGACACGATGGGCCGAATGGCCTCCTTCCATGCCGTGAATTTTCTATGATTCTATGATTCTATATTTGGAACACAAATAGATATATACAGAACACAGAGAGATATATACAGAACACAGACAGATATATACAGAACACAGATAGATGTATCCAGAACACAGATAGATATATACAGAACACAGATAGATATATACAGAACACATAGATATATACAGAACACAGATAGATATATACAGAACACAGATAGATATATACAGAACACAGACAGATATATACAGAACACAGATAGATGTATCCAGAACACAGATAGATATATACAGAACACAGAGAGATATATACAGAACACAGACAGATATATACAGAACACAGATAGATGTATCCAGAACACAGATAGATATATACAGAACACAGATAGATATATACAGAACACAAACAGATATATACAGAACACAGATAGATATATACAGAACACAGATAGATATATACAGAACACATAGATATATACAGAACACAGATAGATATATACAGAACACAGATAGATATATACAGAACACAGATAGATATATACAGAACACAGATACATATATACAGAACACAGAGAGATATATACAGAACACAAACAGATATATACAGAACACAGATAGATATATACAGAACACAGATAGATATATACAGAACACAGATAGATATATACAGAACACATAGATATATACAGAACACAGATAGATATATACAGAACACAGATAGATATATACAGAACACAGATACATATATACAGAACACAGATAGATGTATACAGAACACAGATAGATATATACAGAACACAGATAGATATATACAGAACAAAGATAGATATATACAGAACACAGATAGATATATACAGAACACAGATAGATATATACACAACACAAATAGATATATACAGAACAAAGATAGATATATACAGAACACAGATAGATATATACAGAACACAGATAGATATATACAGAACACAGATAGATATATACACAACACAAATAGATATATACAGAACACAGATAGATATAGACAGAACACAGATAGATATATACAGAACACAGATAGATATATACACAACACAAATAGATATATACAGAACACAGATAGATATATACAGAACACAGATAGATATATAGAGAACACAGGAAGATATATACAGAACACAGATAGATATATACAGAACACAGATAGATTTAAACAGAACACTGAGAGATATATACGCAACACTGATAGATATAAGATGATATTCTGAATGAAAACTTTGCATCTGTCTTCAGAAAATAGAGGGATGATGCAGTGATTGAAGTTAAGGAGGAGGAGTGTGAAATATTGGATGGGATAAACATAGTGAGATAGGAAATATTATGGGGATTAGCATCTTTGAAAGTGGATAAATCACCAGGATCAGATGAAATGTATCCCAGGCTGTTATAAAAAACCAGGGAGAAAATAACGGAGGCTTTAACAATCATTTTCCAATCTTCACTGGATACAGGCGTAAGTGCTGGAGGATTGGAGGAATACTAACATTGTACCGTTGTTTAATACGGGAGTGAAGGATAGACAGAGTAATTACAGGCCAGTCAGCCTATCCTCAGTGGTGGGCGAATTATTGGAATCAGTTCTGAGGGACAGGATAAACTGTCACTTTGAAAGGCACGAACTAATCAAGGACAGTCAGCACGGATTTGTTAAGGGGAGGTGGTGTCTGACTAACTTGATTGAATTTTTCGAGGTGGTGACAAGGTGGATTGTGCATTTGATGTAGTCTACATGGATTTTGTAAACAATTTTACAACACCAAGTTATAGTCCAACGATTTTATTTGAAATTTACAAACTTTCGGAGGCTTCCTCCTTCCTCAGGTAAATGTCAGGAACTCCTCGAAGCCTACGCATTTTAGCAAAGCTTTCGACAAGGTCCCACGTGGCAGATTGGTCAAAAAAGTAAAGGCCCATGGGATCCAAGGGAATGTGGCAAATTGGATCCAAAATTGGCTCAGTGGCAGGAAGCAAAGGGTAATGGTCGTCGGGTGTTTTTGCGACTGGAAGGCTGTTTCCAGTGGGGCTCCGCAGGGCTTGGTACTAGGTCCTGTGCTTTTTGTGGTATACATTAATGATTTGGACTTAAACGTAGTGGGCATGATTAAGAAATTTGCGGATGACACAAAGATAGGCCATGTGGTTGATGGTGAGGAAGAAAGCTGTAGACTGCAGGAAGATATCAACGGACTGGTCAGATGGGCAGAAGAGTGGCAAATGGAGTTCAATCCGGAGAAGTGTGAGGCAATGCTGAGGCATAGAATATAAAAGCAGGGATGTTATGCTGGAACTGTATAAAACACTAGTTAGGCCACAGCTTGAGTACTGCGCACAGTTCTGGTCACCACATTACAGGAAGGATGTAATTGCACTAGAGAGGGTGCAGAGGAGATCTACCAGGATGTTGCCAGAACTGGAGAATTTTAGCTATGAGGAAAGATTGGATAGGCTGGGGTTGTTTTTCTTGGAACAGAGGAGGCTGAGGGGTGATTTGATTGAGGTGCACAAAATTATGAGGGGCCTAGATAGAGTGGATAGGAAGGACCTATTTCCCTTAGCGGAGGGGTCAATAACCAGGGGGCATAGATTTAAAGTGATTGGTAGAAGGATTCGAGTGGAAATGAGGAAACATTTTTTCACCCAGAGGGTGGTGGGGGGTCTCCGGAACTCACCGCCTGAGAGGGTGGTAGAGGCAGAAATCCTCAACTCATTTAAAAAATACCTGGATCTGCATCTGAAGAGCTGTGACCTGCAAGGCTACGGACCAAATGTGGGAAAGTGGGATGAGGCTGGGTGGCTCGTTTCTCAGCTGGCGCGGACACGATGGGCCGAATGGCCTCCTTCCGTGCCGTGAATTTTCTATGATTCTATGATTCTATATTTGGAACACAAATAGATATATACAGAACACAGACAGATATATACAGAACACAGATAGATATATACAGAACACAGATAGATATATACAGAACACAGATAGATATATACAGAACACAGATAGATATATACAGAACACAGATAGATATATACAGAACACAGATAGATATATACAGAACACAGATGGATATATACAGAACACAGATAGATATATACAGAACACAGATAGATATATACAGAACACAGATAGATATGTACAGAACAGAAATAGATATATACAGAACACAGATAGATATATACAGAACACAGATAGATATAGACAGAGCACAGATAGATATATACAGAACAAAGATAGATATATACAGAACACAAATAGATATATACAGAACACAGATAGATATATACAGAACACAGATAGATATATAGAGAACACAGATAGATATATAGAGAACACAGATAGATATATACAGAACACAGATAGATATATGCAGAACACAAATAGATATATACAGAACACAGATAGATATATACAGAACAAAGATAGATATATACAGAACACAGATAGATATATACAGAACACAGATAGATATATACAGAACACAAATAGATATATACAGAACACAGATGGATATATACAGAACACAGATAGATATATACAGAACACAGATAGATATATACAGAATACAAATAGATATATACAGAACACAGATAGATATATACAGAACAAAGATAGATATATACAGAACACAGATAGATATATACAGAACAAAGATAGATATATACAGAACACAAATAGATATATACAGAACACAGATAGATATATACAGAACACAGATGGATATATACAGAACACAGATCGATATATACAGAACACAAATAGATATATACAGAACACAAATAGATATATACTGAACACGGATAGATATATACAGAACACGGATAGATATATACAGAACACAGATAGATATATACAGAACACAGATAGATATATACAGAACACAGATAGATATATACAGAACACAAATAGTTATATACAGAACAAAGATAGATATATACAGAACAAAGATAGATATATACAGAACACAGATGATATATACAGAACACAGATAGATATATACAGAACACAGATAGATATATACAGAACACAAATAGATATATACAGAACAAAGATAGATATATTCAGAACACAGATAGATATATACAGAACACAGGAAGATATATACAGAACACAGAGAGATATATCCAGAACACAGATAGATATATACAGAACACAGATAGATATATACAGAACACAGATAGCTATATACAGAACACAGGAAGATATATACAGAACACAGAGAGATATATCCAGAACACAGATAGATATATACAGAACACAGATAGATATATACAGAACACAGATAGCTATATACAGAACACAGATTGATATATACAGAACACAGATAGATATATACAGAACACTGAGAGATATATACAGAACACTGAGAGATATATACGCAACACTGATAGATATAAGATGATATTCTGAATGAAAACTTTGCATCTGTCTTCAGAAAATAGAGGGATGATGCAGTGATTGAAGTTAAGGAGGAGGAGTGTGAAATATTGGATGGGATAAACATAGTGAGAGAGGAAGTATTAAGGGAATTAGCATCTTTGAAAGTGGATAAATCACCAGGGCCGGATGAAATGTATCCCAGGCTGTTATAAAGAAGCCAGGGAGAAAATAGCGGAGGCTTTAACAATCATTTTCCAAACTTCACTGATACAGGCGTAAGTGCTGGAGGATTGGAGGAATACTAACATTGTACCGTTGTTTAATACCGGAGCGAAGGATAGACCGAGTAATTACAGGCCAGTCAGTCTAACCTCAGTGGTGGGCAAATTATTGGAATCAGTTCTGAGGGACAGGATAAACTGTCACGTAGAAAGGCACGAACTAATCAAGGACAGTCAGCACGGATTTGTTATGGGGAGGTCGTGTCTGACTAACTTGATTGAATTTTTCGAAGCGGTGACAAGGAGGATCGATGAGGGAAGCGTAATTGATGTAGTCTATATGGATTTTGGCAAGGCTTTTGACAAGGTCCCACATGGCAGATTGGTCAAAAAAGTACAAGCCCATGGGATCCAAGGGAAAGTGGCAAATTGGATCCAAAATTGGCTCAGTGGCAGGAAGCAAAGGGTAATGGTCGTCGGGTGTTTTTGCGACTGGAAGGCTGTTTCCAGTGGGGTTCCACAGGGTTTGGTACTAGGTCCTTTGCTTTTTGTGGTATACATTAATGATTTGGACTTAAACGTATTGGGCATGATTAAGAAATTTGCGGATGACTCAAAGATAGGCCATGTGGTTGATGGTGAGGAAGAAAGCTGTAGACTGCAGGAATATATCAATGGACTGGTCAGGTGGGCAGAAAAGTGGCAAATGGAATTCAATCCAGAGAAGTGTGAGGCAATGCATTTGGGGAGAGCAAACATTTGGCAAGGGAATACACAATAAATGGGAGGATACTGAGAGGTGTAGAGGAAATGAGGGATCTTGGAGTACATGTCCACAGATCCCTGAAGGTAGCAGGACAGGTAGATAAGGTGGTTAAGAAGGCAAATGGAATGCTTTCCTTTATTAGCTGAGGCATAGAATATAAAAGCAGGGATGTTATGTCGGAACTGTATAAAACACTAGTTAGGCCACAGCTTGAGTACTGCGCACAGTTCTGGTCACCACATTACAGGAAGGATGTAATTGCACTTGAGAGGATGCAGAGGAGATTTACGAGGATGTTGCCAGGACTGGAGAATTTTAGCCCTGATGACAGATTGGATAGGCTGGGGTTGTTTTCCTTGGAACAGAGGAGGCTGAGGGGTGATTTGATTGAGGTGTACAAAATTATGAGGGGCCTAGATAGAGTGGATAGGAAGGACCTATTTCCCTTAGCGGAGGGGTCAATAACCAGGGGGCATAGATTTAAAGTGATTGGTAGAAGGATTAAAGTGGAAATGAGGAAAAAAAAATTCACCCAGAGGGTGGTGGGGTCTGAAACTCACTACCTGAGAGGGTGGTGGAGGCAGAAACCCTCAACTCATTTAAAAAATACCTGGATGTGCACCGCAGGAGCTGTGACCTGCAGGGCTACGGACCAAATGTGTGAAAGTGGGATGAGGCTGGTTGGCTCTTTCCTCAGCCAGTGCAGACACGATGGGCAGAATGGCCTCCTTCTGTGGCGTAAATTTTCTATGATTCTATGATTCTATATATGGAACACAGGTAGATTTAAACAGAACACAAATAAAATTAAACAGAACAACGAATCAGATCATAGCTCTGCAGTCCCACCACATCCAGTCGTGAATGGTGGTGGACAATAAAACAACTAACGGGAGGAGGAGGCTATGTAAACGTCCCCATCCTCAACGATGGCAGAGTCCAGCATGTGAGTGCATAAGACAAGGCTAAAGCGTTTGCAACCATCTTCAGCCAGAAGTGCCAAATGGATGATCCATCTCGGCCTCCCACCATCACAGAAGCCAGTCTTCAGTCAATTCGATTCACTCCACGTGATATCAAGAATCGGCTGAGTGCACTGGAAAGAGCAAAGGCTATGGGCCCTGACAACATCACGGCTGTAGTGCTGAAGACTTGTGTGCCAGAACTAGCTGCGCCTCTAGCCAAACTGTTCCAGTACAGCTACAACACTGGCATCTACCCGACAATGTGAAAATTGCCCAGGTATGTCCTGTCCATAAAAAGCAGGACAAATCCAATCCGGCCAATTACCGCCCCATCAGTCTACTCTCAATCATCAGCAAAATGATGGAAGGTGTCGTCGACAGTGCTATCAATCGGCACTTACTCACCAATAACCTGCTCACCGATGCTCAGTTTTGGTTCCGCCAGGACCACTCGGCTCCAGACCTCATTACAGCCTTAATCCAAACATGGACCAAAGAGCTGAATTCCAGAGGTGAGGCGAGAGTAACTGCCGTTGACATCAACGCAGCATTTGACCGAGTGTGGCACCAAGGAGCCCTAGTAAAATTGAACCAATGGGAATCAGGGGGAAAACGCTCTAATGGCTGGAGTCATACCTAACAGCACTGTGGGAGAACCTTCACCACACGGACTGCAGCGGTTCAAGAAGGCGGCTCACCACCACCTTCTCAAGGGCAATTAGGGATGGGCAATAAATGTTGGCCTTGCCAGCGACGCCCGCATCCTATGAATGAATAAAAAAAAGATATAAACAGAACAGATAGATTTAAACAGAACACAAATAGATTTGACCAAAACACAGATAGATTTAAACAGAACATTGATAACAATGCCTTAATTTTCTATGATGGATGAATATTCTGGAGTTTTGTTTCTTCCTTTGAGAATCTGATAGCACTTATAAAGAGCTTGACTTCAAGAGATTAAATAGTGGTGCCCAAACAATGGCTCATGGGGCATATCGACCTGCGAGTCCTGGCAATCCAGCTCACGATCCCTGGACAGCTCAGTTCTATTTGGGCTCATATTTCTCCCTGGGTGGTTTGTCCTGTTTGGAGATTTGGAAAGAGGCCTTCTTAATGGTATTGCCTCATTGTTGGACTAATCTTAAAACAGAACGCTAAGGTCGGATAGTATCTGCAAATTGAGGTGTCTGCAAATTAATGGGAACATTCATTTAAACTTATATGTGGCCTGTGATGCATTTAAGATGCTGACCAATACAAAAAACTTGGTCATTGTTGGATGAAATGAATGGCTGGAGTAGTCCATGATTGATCAAGTTGTCCAATGTCTGTGGAAGATGGGCTTGGTCAGATGAATGGCATTTTCTCACTCCATACTTTTTCATACAAAGAAAATGGGCCATGAATGGGCCATAGAATACATTGCATCCTATGAGGCAAAAAACATTGACAAAACATGTTGGATTAAATGTCTAGTTATCACACTAAAACGTATCAATGGAAAACTTGTGTTGTACAATGAAAATATGAGCATTTCTCAGCACTTTATTGTATGTGCGTTAAACTGCAAGACTTAACTTTAGCCAAGGGTGTCAGCTTGGCTCAGTAGTTAGCACTCCTCCTTCTGAGTTGAAAGGTTGTAGATTTAAGCCTCACTCCAGGACCTAAGCACATAGCCTAGGCTGATACTTCAGTGCAGTATTGAGGGAATCCTGGATTGCCTTTATGGGATGTTGGCTGTTCAGCTGGATCGAAAAGATCCAATTGCACTTTTTGAAGAAGAGCAGGGAAGCATTCCTGATGCCATGACCAATGCTTATCCTTCAATCAAAAACAGGTCAACTGAACATTCATCTTATTTACTGTTTGTGGGACCTTGCGATGCACAAATTGGCTGCCACATTTGCCTATGTAACAACTGGCATTTATGTAGCTCCTTTAATGTAGGAAAATGGCCTGAAGTGTTTCACAGAGGCAAAAAGAAAATTGACACTGAGCCAAAGAAACAGATATTAGGACAGGTGACTAAAAGCTTGGTCAAAGAGGTGGGATTTAAGGAAGGTCTTAAAAGAGGAAAGAGAGGTGGAAAAGTGGAGAAGTTTAATAATAACAACAATAATTGCACTTCAAAAGTAATTCATTGGCTGTGAAGTGGATTGTAATGTCCTGCGAAGGTGAAAGGCATTATGTAAAAGTATGTTTTTGGTACAGCTCACGGTCCCAAAAGGACAAAATACAATCATGACTTCAGTGCTTGTGTGTTATGTGGCTGTGTTCACACAATATAAATATCAGACTGCATCAGCGGCTGTCATGTACCCTTGTATCCCGGGGGGGAGAAAAAACCATTTAATACCATAAAATCTGGAGGTGTCTCTGCAGTACGTTGTGAGAAGGACAGGTTCAAATGCAGAATCATTCAAACTATATCACAATGTACTTGACTGCAGGCCATTCATTCTTCAGACAGGGAGGGGTTATAAAGGTAACGCTGTTAGGAACATAGGAACAGAAGTAGGCCATTCAGCCCCTCGAGCCTGTTCCGCCAATGTTATTGTTTATAAATAGGGGGGGTGCACGACGATGTGATCTGTGATATGATTGTACAACTGCTGGGATCTGCAACAGCTAAGTTATTACATTTTCATGTAAATTGGAGATAGATTACTTTTAAAAGAGTGACTTTCGATTTCATGTCTGCTGTGGCGTGTATTTGCCTCATTCGTCGCTATGGTGACCATGAAAATATCACAGCAGACTGTTTCAGGAACTCCTTAATGAGTCAATAATGGCCCTTGCTCCTCTCCCATCCCCTTTAATTTCCTTTTCTGAATGGACTGACTGTTCACTGTTGCGGGGGTTGCATGGGCTAAAGTTTGTGATCTTAGAGACTCTCCAGTACCTCAGCCACATATGCATTGTTCACATGTAAGCCTCAAAACCCTCAGCTGGTTATTCAAGCATGGGCTTCATCACTGCCAAGCCCTTTCCTGGCCTGGCTCGATATCCGCACACACTTAAGTTCCACTGGGGGTCACTGGACTCTGATCAGAGGCAGGAACCTTCCTGAGATCAGCTAACCCAGCCAATCAGGTATTGAACCTGGGAGCTTGCTGTTCTATATGGCTCAGCAGCTCTCCAGGTAGTGCTTTTACCCACCAATCACATGGGGGCTCTTTATCAACAGCTCCCACTATATTTTAAGGGTCATTTTTTTGCTGGATGGGGGGGAGGTATAGCCACTGTCCGGGAGCAATAGGGGCCGCAGTGGCCAAGAAGTCCAAGGTCCAGGAGTTCGTGCTCAGTGACGCACTGAAGCTGGGTGCGGCCGCCGCAAAGGCTCTGTGGGAAAAGGCAACTATTTAGAGCCTTTCCGCCATTGTATACCGAGGGGCTGCAATCAGGGAAAAACCCCCTCGGGCAGAATGTAAAACACAAATTTATGTAATAACATGTAATGTAGCTGTAATGAATCTGTAATCAAAAATCTGAATTGATTGTAATGCAATGAGGTACCCTAGAGTGTTATGAACTGTAATTATGTACAATGTGTAACTGTATTGTTGGAATCATATTTGACCTGTACATGATGTAACCTGTAAATTGTATAATCTGAATTGTGTAGTTTGAAATGTGATATGACAACTGTATTGTAGGGATTGTTGCAAATTTTATGAATAAAGTATATTTTTTGAAAAAAATAATTATTTGGGGGTACGGGGGAGTAGTCATTGCCTGGGAGCAATAGGGGCCGCACAGGACCAGAAGTGGACCATTGATTTGTGGGTATGGGGAGTAGCCACTGTCCGGGAGCAATAGGGGCTGCACAGGTCCTGAAGTGGACCATTGATTTGGGGGTGCGGGGGGAGTAACCACTGTCCGGGAGCAAAATGGGCCACACTGGACCCTATGTGTGCTCCACTCGAATGGAGGAGTTAGCACTTGAAATTCTTGCGGGCCCTCAATTGCATATTGAGGGCAGATTTTGAGCACACGTGAAAGTGTATTAATCAGCGCAGGGCAGCGAGGAGAGGAAGCTCGGGAACAATTTGGGCTTTAAAGGTGGTAGCACCATTAAAGGAGCAGGTACAGTAAAAGGCCCAGGCCAGAACTCCATCGATAGAGCCTGGTTGCACTGTTTATTGATGCTTGAGTTTTATTCTCTCAGCTGATTCTAAGCAATTGAGAGTGATTTATTCTATCATGTCAGCCAGACGCAAAGATTTGAAGGCGTTTGTTGTTCTCAATTATGTTAAGATGCCTACCCACTGTTAATCTCTCCGTGCTGTTGTGCCATTGCTGTCGATGGGAGTATCACCCTAACAAGCAGTCCAGGTGCCCCCCAGGAATGCTTTGGAGGGAACGGGTAACTGGGTAGCATCATAGTGCCAAGCAGTAGGTGAAGGAACATGGAAAATAAGTCCAGGTATGAAGAACAGTGGTTCAACGATAGGAGGGGGTGCTGATTTGACTGCGAGGCTTCCCTTTTCATTCCAAAATGGCGTGGAGCAGGTGTACGTTAAAGGGAAGGGTGGAATTCCTACAGTTGTTTCTGTCTCAGGAGAATTTCTTCAGCAGCTGTCAAGGGGCCTGTGGTTGCTGCTCCTTGTCTAGCTCCAAATAGAAAGAAAGAAAGAAAGACTTGCGTTTATACAGCATCTTTCATAACCTCGGGACGACCCAAAATGCTTTACATCCAATGAAATACAGTTGAGGTGTAACCACTCTTGTAATGTAGGAAACATGGCAGCCAATTTGCGCACAGCAAGCTCCCAATGTGATAATGACCAGATAATCTGCTTTAGGTGTTGGTTTTCGAAACAAGCCACATTATAAATAGTGGGGGGAGGGGTGGGGGAGGTGGTACAGACCTGAACACGGCCTCCATCAGTAAGTATAAAAGGCTAAGCATTCTGAAGCAGCAAGACCATTTTTTAATTGAAAAAATAGGGGATGGTAGTGTAGTGGTTATGTTACTGGACTAACAATTCAGAGGCTTGGACTAATAATCCCCCAAGGCACTTTGAGAATTTGAATTCAGTTCAAAAAATCTGGAAATAAAAAGCTGATATTAGTAAAAGTGACCATGAAGCTGTGAGATTGTCATAAAACCCAACTGATCCACTAATGTCCTTTAGGGAAGGAAACCTGCCATCCTTACTCAGTCACGGCCTATAGGTGACTCCAGTCCCACATCAATATTGTTCACTCTCAACTTTTATTTTTATTTGTTCATGGGATGTGGGTGTCGCTGGCGAGGCTGGCATTTATTGCCCATCCCTAATTGCCCTTGAGAAGGTGGTGGTGAGCCGCCTTCTTGAACCGCTGCAGTCCGTGTGGTGAAGGTTCTCCCACAGTGCTGTTAGGAAGGGAGTTCCAGGATTTTGACCCAGCGACGATGAAGGAACGGCGATGTATTTCCAACTGCCCTCTGAAGTGGCCTAGCAAGTCATTCAGTTGTGACAACTAGAGATGACGGCCTTCCAGCGATGTCCACTTCCCGAGAATGAATATAAATTGAAATAAAGACCAAAAAAAGCCCATCCTTCAAAATCAGCCTGTCCATCAAGGCAGATAGCAACTAAACAGTAGTTCAGGAAGCTGTACTGCCTGTTTTATTTTCTGGGGGACAACCTAACCCTGAACTGCACCCAGTGCTATTACAGGAAATCTGTGTGCAGAGGCAGATGACGTTCATTTGCATGTCATTTTTATTGTTGCATCCTCTTCAGGCAGTCAGGTGCAACTAGCTGAGAAGCCATGCAGGAAAATCAGGGCCCCTTTTTCCTAAAGCCTAGCACCTGTTTCTCAGGCGCTATTTAGTGCTAAACCCAGGAAATTCATCCCTTTTGAATATAAAAGGCAGACTTGCATTTATATAGCGCTTTTTGTGACCTAAGGTTGTCCCAAAGCACTTTACAACCAATGAAGTACCTTTGAAGTGTAGTCACTGTTGCAGTGTATGAAATGTGGCAGCCAATTTGCACACAGCAAGATCCCACAAACAGCAATGAGATAAATGACCAGGTGAACTGTTTTAGTGATGTTGGTTGAGGGATAAATATTGGTCAGGACAATGGGGAGAACTCCCCATCTCTTCTTCGAATAGTGCCATGGGATTTTTTTATGTCCACCAGAGACGGCTGACGGGGCCTCGGTTTAACGTTTCATCCGAATGGCGGCACTTCCGACAGTGCAGCACTCCCTCAGTACTGCACTGGAGTGTCAGCCTAGATTACCTGCTCAAGTCTCTGGAATGAAGTGTAATTACTAGATGATATATATTAGTTTTTCCTAGAAATAAGCAGTTGATGATCGTTTAATAAACTTGTGAGGCCAGAATAGCTGTGGCTCTTTCGACATTCTCCCACTGTAACTTTGGTGGGAGCACAATGGGACTGGCCATGTACTAGATCGGGACCTGGATACATCAGGCCCTGGCCTGGTGTTGGAATATGCACGACGGTCTGTTGGGGGGCAGATCCTCCCCCAGCCCCAATCATGGCCATCGGCATAGGAGGGGGCATGGCCGGGGCAGCAGTCAGAAGACCAAGGCCTGTGTCAGGAGTTCCTGTGACTCCAGCACTAAAAGGGCCCCTGCATTGGCTTGGTACCTGTAAGTCCATACAGCCCAGCCAGCGGGGCCTACCTGCGGGCCCAGGCTGGAATTGAGGCCTGGACACCTAAAGAGGAGGTAAGTTGCCCGGTGGTACTACCAAGAAATCTACGCTGCCACACAAGACAGGCACTTCAGAGGCACCTCTAGTGCCATGGGCAACTGCCAATGGCTCCAAATTAAGGGCAACTTCCCTAACCCCACATGCATTGGCAGGGTCAGCGACAAAGGTCACCAGTGGGCACAATTTCAGCAAAAGTGCTAGGATCACTGGCCTGTGAACTTTCAGGGCTGTTGCCTTTAATTCTTCAAGATTTTGCTACACTCGAGCATGCAAGGTGAGACTCTGCCACTACGGCCTGTCCTGGTGTAGTCTACCCGTCCCAAAACCCGATAACTCCAAAAGAAATTCAGACCCCATTAAAAATAATGGAACATACGAACACTGACAGACAGGAAAAGACCCTCTGGTCCATCCAGCCTGTCTCACACAATTGTGATATCTTGTGTCTCACAATCACGATATATACACTCTCCACCCCACCTGAAACCATGTGATCTCCCGGCAGAGTCGAAAACACGGCAGTGAATTCAAGCTTAAAGTCCCACGATTCAGACTATGGTTATGAGCCACTCAAGATTCTGTCTTGCAGTTTACACCATTGTTACCCTACCCTTCAGAGAGATTCCTGCTTTTTAATCACCACCCCCCTGCCCCCCCCTCCATATAATTTCCCCCTCACTCTCCCACTTTAAGGATGATTTTCTGAGTTCCCTTGCCTTGCCCATGATCTGCACACATGGTGTTGGAAAATCTCAGGCATTGGCGCATGTTAGCGTTTGCCAACCCTCCAGAATTGCCTTGGAGTCACCAGGAATTAAAGATTAATCTCCTGGACACTGCTGTGAGCAAAACCCAGGAGAAAAGTCATAAGGGGCATTAAAAAATTAGTGTTTTTATCATTTTTTTATCACTTTCATTTATTGGGCTCGATGTTACCAGGGCTGCAGGTTCGCGGCGGGGGCGCTATTGGGCGCGTGGGTAACGCGCCTGGCGAAATCAGTCTGCCCCCCGCGCGATCGCAGCCTAATTGGATCCACTTACCTGGTCTTCCGGGTTCCCCACTGCTGATCTGCGCGTCGGGCGGGCTGCGCATGCGCAGTAAGGTCTGTCAGCTGGAGGAGTCCTATTTAAAGGGGCAGTCCTCCACTGACTGATGCTGCAACAAATAGCAAAAATTACAGCATGGAGCAGCCCAGGGGGAAGGCTGCTCCCAGTTTAATGATGCCTCACTCCAGGTATCATTAGATGGGGTGAGGAGGAGGAGGAGGACAGAGATCTTCCCTCCGGTGGGCGGGAGGAAGCGGCCTGCCTCTGCCACCAGGAAGTCCTGGCTCGAGGTGGCAGAGGAGGTCACCTGCACCTCCAACATATCGCCCACCTGCATACAGTGCAGGAGGTGCTCCAATGACCTAAGTAGGTCAGCCAAAGTGAGTATACTTACTCATTCCCCTACACTCCGTCTGCCACATCACTGCCCCCACCCCACATCTTCTTCTGCACTGCCAACACTACTCTGTCACATCACCCCTCATACCCACTCAAAGCTCATCCTCATCTTACCTGCACTTACTCACCTCGCCAGTACTCATCCCACCACTACCACTCAACCAAATCCTCATACAATCTCATGGCTCTATCTCATACTCATCCTCTCGTGCATCTCTTTCACGGTCAGCCTCACTCAACCTGCCACTACCTGTGCTGCAGCCACAGGGCATGCATCACATATGTGCAGTAGGAAGCGTAAGGCAAACGTGTCGTGAGCATGAAGGGGATGCACAAGGGTGTTTGAGGGTTTGTCATGGTTTTTACTTCTATTTAATTTCTGACCAACTCACATTACATATTATATTGGCACCACTACTGCCACGTCTTTGCGAATCTTGTCTGGTTTGTGCAATAATGCCCGTTCCTGAGGATCACAATGAAGACCCACACCTGATGCCACCCATTGTGTCACTGCAGAGTGGGTGTAGGTGTATTTGCAGGGCTCTTTTGTGCAGACGACTGAGAGACGTTGGCGATGTCCCCGGTGGCACCCTGGAAGGATGCGGAGGAGAAGTTGTTGAGGGCAGTGGTGACTTTGACAGCGACACGTAAGAAGATGGTGCTTGAGCCAGCCAGGAGCAGCTCGGCATGAAGGAGGCTGCAGATGTCCACGACTACATGTCGAGTGACTCTGAGCCTCCGTGTGCACTGCTGCTTAGAGAGGTCAAGGAAGCTGAGCCTCGGTCTGTGGAGCCTGTGGCGAGGGTAGTGCCCCCTGTGACGCATCTCTCTCTGCGGTTGCCCTCCCTCCTGCTGTGCAGGTGGATGTGTCACAGCACTGTGTTGTGGAGCTCCACGTGTCAGAGGTAAACGGCATGGCCGGCGAGGCTGGTGATGCTGTTTGCCCTCCGAGGAGGCCATGACTGCAGCTACGGCGGCCCCCATCTGGAAGATGTACATCTGAGGGGGTCTGCAAGGTAGGCACATGTCTCTGGACCCCGGGGTAAGTGTGCAAGTTGGTGAATTTTCTTGTCAGGAGGAGGGTGTTGGAGGCCAAACTTTGTCCCAAGTGACAGAGTGGCCTCCTGCAATGAGTGAGAGTCTGCCCCCCCACCCCACCTGTCAAATGGACCTTTGCAGCTGCCACAGGCTGACAGCTGCAACACGTCCATTTCAACTGGGAGTGTTTCCCCCAGTATGGGAAACAGTCCCAGTTGTTTCTAAAATCCCACCCCTCCTCACATATTCCCTTAATCAGGTCTGTTAATGACCTGAAATAGCTAGATAAATATTGTTAAGTGGCACCCCGCTGGCTTTAATTGCCTGCGGGAGTCCCACATGCGGGGGCTGCGCGCACGTCAGCGCGTCTGTGGGGAACCCGGAAGTGGGCGGGTTGGAGCCGGGCTCCCGACCCATTCCGGGATTCCCCGATTTTCGGCGCCCCCCGCCAGGAACTCACCCAATAGCGGGTGCTAAAATGGAGGCCATTAGTTATAAAAGATATTGGTGGTAGGAGTAAAGGACATTTGACTGACAGTCAAGAATCATCCAATCGGGTAATGCAGAGCCTGTTCACCTTCCAATTGGCTGTGGGAAGGCGGGGCACCATAAGGATGGACATGTCGGGTGACCAATGGCAGGGGCGTGGGGGGGGGGCGAGGGGTGGGAGGTCATGTGATGAAACCTCCAGGAATACGTCGAGCCAGAGTTGGCGACCCTAGGCACTGTCCATTTTTTAAATGGATTGAAACTCATGGGCAGCGTGCCTGCGAATCCCGGGTAAGGCAGCCGGTGGGTGAGGCTCCCTGGCGGCAGCACGAACTCGGAAAATCATGGCTGGAAAATCGTGATCAGCAGTGTACACCCCCCCCAGCTCCCCCTAGCTCCCGCCTCCTCGCCGCGATTCCCAGATGTGCACAGCTGGTGGCGTTCACTCGGAAAATTATCCTTTTTAACTGAGAAAACCTGCATTTTATTTGAATGTGTTATTTATCCCCTTGCCATTACTAAGCAATTTATATTTTAATAATCAACAATATTATTTCTCTTATGCTATGCATGAAAGTTCCCATTTCCTTGGAGGGCTGCTGGCAGGGCTGATTCTACAGAGGAACACTCCAGTTTTTCCGCTCAGCTATGCAGCTGGTTTTAGGATCCTCTTGTTTCGTTGGGGCCTTTATGGGCTGGCCATAATAACACAGAACATCCTGAACCAGAACCTTTACAATCTACATGATTGCTTCGTCACCGCCACCCCCCCAACCTCCCACAACCCCCGTGGGATTCAGCCTTGCGCGCAAGGTCCAAAGAACTTAATTAAACACTCAAGCTGTGAAAATTGTTATGGTTTTGATTTGAAGAGCAGTGCTCTCTTCATTGACGGAGAGCCAGGGTCTAGGAGTGGGCATGTTATATATTGCACTCCTCTTCCTCCTGTTCCTTTTCTCTTTTTGAATTACTGGTGTAATTTTGGGGCGGGGGAGGCGGGAGGGAATATTCCACAGCATGATCAAAATCTCTTGTCTATTTACTGACAGTCAGGAAATTAGAAATGGGCTCAAAACTGGCTTTTAACCAAACTTCCAGTGGTATGAGTTGTCCATCTCAGGTTTGCCATGGAATATCGTTTTGCCCACATCATGTTGCTATCCATCAATTTAACTAATGGATAGAAACCAGATTCAATCTAGGTCTCAGCTCAGCTAGATTAATAGACACTTTGCTCAGTCTGGTCAGGAGTCGGCTGAAGTATTATGCTTACAACGGCACTTTCAAATTCCCAACTGTTTAGCCTTTGGCACTCCATGAGCTCTATCACACCCTCACCTCCACCTTTGATGCCCTTGCCCCCATTAAAACCATTATTCTCTCTCTCTCTCACTCACCCTGGTTGATCCCCCTGGTACAGCCCCATCTCCGCTCCCTGAAGTCCAAGGGACGCAGCCTTGAAAGTTTATGGTGGACAACTGGTTTAGCCATCCATCGCCAGATCTAGCTGGACCACATAAAGCACTATCGGGTCCTGCTCTGCTCTGCCAAAACTGCTCACTATTCCAGGATCACCTGGAAATGCAAAAATAACCCCCTGCTTCTCTTCTCCACTGTAAACCGTCTTCTTAAAACTCTCTCTCCTGCCTCCTCCACCCTAAGCTCCAACAAAAAGTATAAGGAGCTCAAGGATTCTTTGTCACTAAGATTGAGACCATCCATTCAACTGCCTCTGCCTCTTCCCCCCCTTCTCCTAGCCCACTAAGCCTTCTCCTAAGGTTCCCTCCCACCGCCCGTCCTAGCCCTGAACTCGCATCTTTCTCCAGTTTCTCTACTATTGCCCCTCATGCTCTCTTTGAGCTCACCTTGACCATGAGACCTGCTTCTCGCTCCCTCAACCCTATTCCCACTAAGTTGCTGACCACCCAACTTCCCTTCCTGGCCCTCATGTTAGCTGATATTGTTAATGGTTCCCTCTCCTCAGGCACTGTCTCCCTCCCCATCAAATCTGCCGTCATCGCCCCTTCCTCAAAAAAAACCACCCTTGACCCCTCTGTCCTTGCAAACTACCGCCCCATCTCCAACCTCCCTTTCCTCTCCAAATCCGTGCCCATCTTTCCCGCAGCTCCACAGTTTTAAAGTGATTGGTAAAAGGATTAGAGGGGAGCTGAGGAGAATTTTTTTCATCCAGAGGGTGTTGGGGGTCTGGAACTCACTGCCTGAAAGGGTGGTAGAGGCAGAAACTCTCATCATATTTAAAAAGTACTTGGATGTGCACTTGAAATGCCGTAACCTACAGGGCTACGGACCAAGTGCTGGAAAGTAGGATGGAGCTGGATAGCTGTTTTTCGGCCGGCACGGACACAAGGAGCTGAATGGCCTCCTTCTGTGCCGTAACTTTCTATGATTCTACGAATACAACAATGACCTGACCCTTATAGCATACAGGGCTGCATTGAAAATGACACGCAGGAGATACTAAAATGGGGGGTGAGACATGCATCAGCAAGCCCTTCAGTATCCTTAGTGGTACTCATCCCTAAGGAATACATGCAATTCTAATAGATACTATATGGAATTAATAATTGATAAGATGCTGTACCATATTAATGTACGAAAAGATACTAGATAATAGATGGTACTATATAATACTAATATACAATATACAATAAGGTTCAATATATGTTAAGTGGAATAAAAAATGTTAATCTTGTACACCTCAGTACTTTACTGATCTATACTGACACCAGATCAGGCATAATTACACATTGGTGCCTGTGGTTTAAGTGTACCTTAGTACTGTACTGATCTATACTGGCGACAAAGGATACATCACTATAGATTAATCTCTACAAGTCAAGGACAGTGGTGGAGAAAGGATGGGGACAGGACAGTGGTGGAGAAAGGGTGGGACAGGACAGTGGTGGAGAAAGGGTGGGACAGGACAGTGGTGGAGAAAGGGTGGGACAGGACAGTGGTGGAGAAAGGGTGGGGACAGGACAGTGGTGGAGAAAGGATGGGGACAGGTCAGTGGTGGAGAAAGGATGGGGACAGGACAGTGGTGGAGAAAGGGTGGGGACAGGTCAGTGGTGGAGAAAGGGTGGGACAGGACAGTGGTGGAGAAAGGATGGGGACAGGTCAGTGGTGGAGAAAGGATGGGGACAGGACAGTGGTGGAGAAAGGATGGGGACAGGACAGTGGTGGAGAAAGGGTGGGACAGGACAGTGGTGGAGAAAGGGTGGGACAGGACAGTGGTGGAGAAAGGGTGGGACAGGACAGTGGTGGAGAAAGGATGGGGACAGGTCAGTGGTGGAGAAAGGGTGGGGACAGGACAGTGGTGGAGAAAGGATGGGGACAGGACAGTGGTGGAGAAAGGATGGGGACAGGACAGTGGTGGAGAAAGGGTGGGGACAGGACAGTGGTGGAGAAAGGATGGGGACAGGACAGTGGTGGAGAAAGGGTGGGGACAGGACAGTGGTGGAGAAAGGATGGGGACAGGACAGTGGTGGAGAAAGGATGGGGACAGGACAGTGGTGGAGAAAGGGTGGGGACAGGACAGTGGTGGAGAAAGGATGGGGACAGGTCAGTGGTGGAGAAAGGATGGGGACAGGTCAGTGGTGGAGAAAGGGTGGGGACAGGACAGTGGTGGAGAAAGGATGGGGACAGGTCAGTGGTGGAGAAAGGATGGGGACAGGACAGTGGTGGAGAAAGGGTGGGACAGGACAGTGGTGGAGAAAGGATGGGGACAGGACAGTGGTGGAGAAAGGGTGGGGACAGGACAGTGGTGGAGAAAGGATGGGGACAGGACAGTGGTGGAGAAAGGGTGGGGACAGGACAGTGGTGGAGAAAGGATGGGGACAGGACAGTGGTGGAGAAAGGATGGGGACAGGACAGTGGTGGAGAAAGGGTGGGACAGGACAGTGGTGGAGAAAGGGTGGGACAGGACAGTGGTGGAGAAAGGGTGGGGACAGGACAGTGGTGGAGAAAGGATGGGGACAGGACAGTGGTGGAGAAAGGATGGGAACAGGACAGTGGTGGAGAAAGGGTGGGACAGGACAGTGGTGGAGAAAGGATGGGGACAGGACAGTGGTGGAGAAAGGATGGGGACAGGACAGTGGTGGAGAAAGGGTGGGACAGGACAGTGGTGGAGAAAGGGTGGGGACAGGACAGTGGTGGAGAAAGGATGGGGACAGGTCAGTGGTGGAGAAAGGATGGGGACAGGACAGTGGTGGAGAAAGGGTGGGGACAGGACAGTGGTGGAGAAAGGATGGGGACAGGACAGTGGTGGAGAAAGGATGGGGACAGGACAGTGGTGGAGAAAGGGTGGGGACAGGACAGTGGTGGAGAAAGGATGGGGACAGGACAGTGGTGGAGAAAGGGTGGGGACAGGACAGTGGTGGAGAAAGGGTGGGGACAGGACAGTGGTGGAGAAAGGGTGGGGACAGGACAGTGGTGGAGAAAGGGTGGGGACAGGACAGTGGTGGAGAAAGGATGGGGACAGGACAGTGGTGGAGAAAGGATGGGGACAGGACAGTGGTGGAGAAAGGATGGGGACAGGACAGTGGTGGAGAAAGGGTGGGGACAGGACAGTGGTGGAGAAAGGGTGGGGACAGGACAGTGGTGGAGAAAGGATGGGGACAGGTCAGTGGTGGGCAGGAAACTGTTCTCTACAATGTGGCGTCACATTCAGCAACCGATCCAAATTGGTACTGTGGGGCTGGAGCACGGCTCAGGCACTCGAACTGCTTTAAGAAGCACCCAGTTTATTTAAATGGAACTGATGTGCAGACTCCCAGCCCTCTTTGTGTTTGCTGCTCACGTTATGGAGCCTTGGAAACATTTGTGTCCGTGCTCGTCCAGGGAGCCATGGACCCGAGTATTTTATTCTGCTGTTAATATGATCTGTGTTTAAGACTACCCGTTGATTGAAGGTCCCAAAATCTAGTTAATCACTGCTCTGAGTCTGAGGAGGGTTATGGGTGCATTGCTATATATATGCTGACTTCCATTGGTTTTATGCATGGCAGATTGGAGATTATGGTCTGTAACCCATCTCCACTGTCTGTTGAAAGAGAAATAAAGAGGGAAAGAAAGATTGGATTAAGAGAGAGAGAAAAAAGAGACAGAAAGAAAAAGTAAAAAAAAAATTTTTTAAAAGATCTCCGACAACAATTAAAACCTGAAGGAATGAGACTCCATACTTGTAATAGTTAATTTTCAGTGCCAGTGAGGTTGACTGGCAGTAATTAACACTTATCACATTGTTAAAAGGGTACTTAGACTGAAATGGACAAGCCCTAACTTTCTATGGCGAGTTTAGTTCGTATCTACCACGGGAATACAGCAACTTCACGCCGTTCAATGCATTTCAATGGTGAGGCAGTCGGCGAGATCCCATTTTTGTGAAGCTAACAGTGGAGCAGCACATCTCAGACAGCAACATTTGGATATTCGCATTTAACCGCCCATCTGCGCCTCGCCTGAAGTTACTGTAGCATTTATGCATAAATAACGGTGAGCTCAATTAACCTCACCATCATTTTGACAGCAAATTCTGGGCCAATAGCCAAACATTCATTTCATTGCAGTTTGTGGGACCTTGCTGTGTGCAAATTGGCTGCTGCGTTTCCTACATTACAACAGTGACTAATCTTCAAAAGTACTTCATTGGCTGTGAAACGCTTTGGGATATCCTGAGGTTGTGGAAGTCACTATATAAATGCAAGTTCTTTTTTTCCTTCTCTTTTTTTCTCTCCTCTTCTGCCTCTATCTCTCTATCTCTCTCTTCTTCCTTCTCTTTCTCTTTTTGTCTCCCTCCCTCGTTATATTTGCCTTGATTTCCTTCCTCTTTTGCTTCTTTCTATCTTCCTTGTTGGCTGTTTGATTTATTACTTTCAGGGGGAAGTGATGGGCACTGTGAATGGTATGGTGTGGGGGGCAAAGGAGCCCTAATCCCCCTCCTACCACCTGTCTCATCACTACCCCTAACTCTTCCCCTTTGAACTATCCACTCAATCCTCATATTCCCCCCTCTCCTCACTCTGCTGTCACTCAGCATAAATCTTAACCCTCCATCCACTACCGCCTCACTCCCACTGACTCCCCCAGGCCTCCGCACCCTCACCCTCAAGCTGTTTCACTCCTTCTCACCAGTAGTAGTGCCAGAAGAGGGAAGAGTCAGAATTAAAGTGGGCAGTAACACCCCAACAAGTTGATGTAAAATTTGCATGGAGGCTCAAAGTGAGCCACCATTTTCTTTGCAGGATACTTGGTGGTAGAGGAGAGGGGAAGCTGCTCAACATCAGGCCCTCTCCCTCCACCGTGGCCATCAATGGTCTTTCCACCACTGCCCCAGCCAGTAACTCCATCCCTATACCATTCTAACCGGAGGGCCACAGTACTGCAGCAGGAGGGCAAGAAAATTGGTTGTTTTCCATAGCCCCCCCCCCACACTCCATTGTCATTTACATACAGTGGGGCAGTCAAAGGTCAGGGGGGAGAACATTTGCAGCACCATCTTCAAGGGCATGAATCTGGCCATTTTGCCTCCTCCTCCTTAGATGGTATAGTGGAGGAAAATCCAGCCCTCTGCTTCTCTCTGTGTATCTCTCTCTCAGCTTAATACATTTTATGAAGTATATGGAACACAACAAAAAGCTGCAACAAGTGTACAACTAGTACACTATATTTTTCTCTTTCGTATGCACACACAAACATATACAGTTCCTCTGTTTTAAAAAAAAAACATATAAACTTTACCTAAATAACATTTTTGAAATGTGACCTCTTATCTCTTCTTTAAAAAAACAGCCAGGTAGATTTTGTTAGAAACTGAGAGGGAAGCGTTCAATCATTTAGCTAGCTTAACCGCAGACAATTCCTGTTAAACTGGGCGCCCTGCACATGCTCAGACTGCAGGACCTGCCATCATCTAACAGCATCACACCTCTGGGCAAAACTATCAAGGGTGTTGAGAGAGACTGAAGCCTTCAAGCAAAAACTTCAATGAAGGTATTAAAAGTGCAAAGAACAATTCAAGGGATAAATGTAATCATGTTATTGTTAAATATGTATTTTTATTGTTGCTGTAAATTTTGTTTAAACCCTTACTTTGGACAATTTTCAGTTACTGAGGAAAATTGGTGGATGAAAATTTTTCAGAAAGCATTTTGAGTGATGTATGTAGAGAAAGCAATACTGCACCACCTAGTGGCCAGAGACTTTAATTATATAGTGACAAGGCCAGTTGGCAGGGACTTTCCATTTTAACTGCGGACATAAGAAATTATAAATTAAGAAGCTGAAACAATACTGTGACAAAAAAAAGTGACAAGAGGAAGTAAGGTTTTGTAGACAGGAAGTATACACAGACATGAGATTTTTTAATAAGATCTGTATCTTATGTCTCTGTGCATTTTCTGTCCACAAACCTTATATCCTGTCTCTAACCCTTACTTCCTGTTGTCACCTTTTATGATCACACTTTTGTGTCAGTTTTTCCTATGCTACATTCCAATGTCCATAATCCTCATTCAATATTCCAATGACAGTTGTCCTAGCATCTTGTTTGATGGGACAGAGCAGAGGGAGCTTTACTCAGCACCTATCGGTCTTTATGCTAGGTCTGATTTGGAAGTGCATGGTACGGACAGTGCAAAATGTGAAGAAATGCTCCTTTTGCCAGTACTTACATCCCTCACATTGATGTCCAGAAATATCTATTACATGTAAAACATGACGTAGGCATTCAATTAATGAGATAAATGAATATTATAGTATTGTTCATCATAAACAATTACTTTATTCACTTCCATTGTCAACAACAACAAAATGCTCATATTTTAATACAATTGGTAGAAACCATAAATCTGCAACCTTTAGAGACAGTTAAAGCAAATTGTCTTCATTTTCCCATCTACTAATTTACCATACAGAATTAATTTACTGGCTACATTTAATAATTAAGGTTATTCAATGCATTTAATTAACATACTGACTATATTTAATAATTTTTATGTTACTCAATAAATTTAATAAATCCATATGTTCAATATATTTTCTGAAGCAACAAATTCCACCCTACAATTAATAATGACAATTTTGTCTTAATTTATTAATTTAAAACTTTAGCTCTATTATCAAATCATATCTTTTCTCCATGGTGATCAACTGTCAATTACTTTTACTTATCATTCATAAAATAGTTTAATATTTGTTTTAAATATATTAGCTGTAACATACTATGATCTTTCACATAACACACTTTGTTTGTGGTTACGTAGGTTACATAAAAATGTTATCTTCATATCTGTAAACATGCTAGCTACCTAGCTCCTGAAGACAGTATGGAGAAGGATTATCGGTCGGGAATTGTTCAGCTCGGGAAACATTAGCTGCTAAACATGTTCCTGTTTGTTAATATGTATGAGTCGTTTCTAGCTAATATTCAGAGAGATCAGAAAGAGGAGAAAGGGCTGAGATATCAGAGTTAATGCTGCTTAGTGCAAGAATAGCGGCTTTTCTTTAACATTTTAAACTTGTGTTCCATTTCTTGCTTTCTCTTTTCAAGTTCCTCTATCTTGGAAAGGATTGTATATATATCTTCAGGTGCATCGGAATAAATATCGTTCTCCGAACTTGAATCTGAGTAATCAGTACACAGATTGCCCTGTTGAAAAATATACAAAAATGTATTTTATTTGTTTGCTAATAGGAAATGATTAGAAAATGCTATTTATTCATCTTCTGTTTGGCCTATGTTGTTAATGTGATTTTTTCTCTGCCTGACTTTGTTCTTCTACACTGCAACAGTGACTACATTTCAAAAAGTACTTCATTGGTTGTAAAGCACTTTAGGACGTCCTGAGATCACGACAGGCACTATATAAATGCGAGTTCTTTCTTCTTCTTCTATTTCCAATGTGCAACATGCCACAATCTAGGGTATAGTGAACTACGCACTTTCATTCAATGCCTCCACTCAGCACCTCACGCTGGTAACCCTGATCGACATTGAGAACTTGTCCTCTAGAGAAAATTGCAATTGATAATATACCTTGGCACATGATGCTGTTTACATCACCGTGATGTGCCATGTGGTGATCCTAGTCTTCAAAATGGGATTTGCAAGGCCTCCAAGCAAGTATGTGGACTAAATGGTGTGGTACTGAGTCATACATACCAGTAGGTGGCTGGTTCAATAAGATGAATTTCTCACTAACAGTCTCGTTTTCCGTTGACCTTACAAGATCAGTATAAGTCCTTATTTTTGTTGTTTATTACACATTTCTTTCCTGTTACATTTTAATTGCTGTTCAATCACATAAATCGATTGCTCTGATTCTGCATCCCCAAAGCACCTGGTCATCCCATCCGACAGAGGTCTTATTTAAAAAGATAGTGTTTGTCTTCACTTTTGCAGAACTAACTGGTATCCTTGCAGCCACAGGTCAGTGACTACATCTCCCCCAAGCTCGGAGATCAGTGACTACATCTCCCCCAAGCTCGGAGATCAGTGACTACATCTCCCCCAAGCTCGGGGATCAGTGACTACATCTCCCCCAAGCTCGGGGATCAGTGACTACATCTCCCCCAAGCTCGGAGATCAGTGACTACATCTCCCCCAAGCTCGGAGATCAGTGACTACATCTCCCCCAAGCTCGGAGATCAGTGACTACATCTCCCCCAAGCTCGGAGATCAGTGACTACATCTCCCCCAAGCTCGGGGATCAGTGACTACATCTCCCCCAAGCTCGGAGATCAGTGACTACATCTCCCCCAAGCTCGGAGATCAGTGACTACATCTCCCCCAAGCTCGGAGATCAGTGACTACATCTCCCCCAAGCTCGGAGATCAGTGTCTACATCTCCCCCAAGCTCGGGGATCAGTGACTACATCTCCCCCAAGCTCGGGGATCAGTGACTACATCTCCCCCAAGCTCGGAGATCAGTGACTACATCTCCCCCAAGCTCGGAGATCAGTGACTACATCTCCCCCAAGCTCGGGGATCAGTGACTACATCTCCCCCAAGCTCGGGGATCAGTGACTACATCTCCCCCAAGCTCAGGGATCAGTACACACCAACACGGCTTCAATTAGCATGCAGTAAGGGTCAGTTCTCAGCTCAAAAGTTCAGTGGTCACCACCTTAAAATTGTACAAATGCAGCATCAAAGTAATTTTATTATGAATCATACCTCCCTACTTAACAAAAAAGGCTAAAAGTTAACATTACTATAATATAAAGACAATTTTTAAAAAATTTACAAAGGTTTAAGGTCATTGGCAAAAGAACCAGAGGTGAGATGAGGAGAAATATTTTTGACACGGTGAGTTGCAATGACCTGGAATGCGCTGCCTGAAAGGGTGGTGGAAGCAGATTCAATAATAAGTTTCAAAAGGGAATTGGATAAATACTTGAAGAGGAAAAAATTGCAGGGCTACAGGGAAAGAGCAGGGGAATGGGACTAATTGGATAGCTCTTTCAAAGAGCCAGCACAGGCACGATGGGTGGAATGGTCTCCTTCTGTGCTGTATGATTCTGTGATTCTATAAATCATTAGCAGTATTACATTAGCATTACATACATTAGAGGGATATGGGCCAAGTGCAGGCAATTGGGACTAGCTTAGTGGTATAAACTGGGCGACATGGACATGTTGGGCCGAAGGGCCTGTTTCCGTGTTGTAAACGTCTATGATTCTATGATTCTATACTTCATCTAATCACTTGGTCGAATTTTGCTGCTAATCCGATTAACCCTTTCCTTACAGGGAGAATTGCTACAATATAGATTGGAATTCCCCATTGTGCCTATGACACATTTCATTACTGTTAGAAGAAGTTTTAAGAGTTTGCCCAACAGCTTTCAGGCCAATGATTAGCCACAGGAACAGCACTTACCTTCCTTTGGTGAGTACTCCACCTTTTCTTGAGAAGTATTAAAAACAAGAACAGCAGCACGAACCCCAAGACTCTGAAAAGTAAGACCTGGTTTGTGACCCATTCCTGGATCTGTGTCCCGTCAATGTTTCCAAAGCATATTGTACTAAGCGGATAAGGCAGACACCACCAATGGACAGGTTGAGGGTGCGTCCCAGCTAGATCCTCTGGGAATACTTCCATCCCAACTCTGGACCAAGCTGGGCGTGAAAGGGGCTCTGAGTTGCCAACATTTAACGAGAAATTTAACATAAAGGACAAGCAGAGTATGATTTGCAACTGCATTTTCAAGCCAGCAAATAAAACTGACTGACCTCTGCAACAAACGCTGAACACTGAAACATTTTGTCGCTAGGTAGCTCATGAAACACGTGGCATCATAATGGAGAAACATTCCCTCAATCACTCTATTACTTGTGATGTTACAGTCAACAGTTGGTGACATCACAGACTTTTAATGACATAATAACAATGCAAAGCACCAACCAGTTACATATTTTACATAGAATTACATAGAACCTGCAGCACAGAAACAGGCCATTCGGCCCAGCTGGCCTATGCCGGCGTTTTATGCTCCACTCGAGTCTCCTTCTACCCCTTTTCATCGAACCCGATCAGCTTATCCTTCTATTCCTTTCTCCCTTTGTGAGAGTCAATCTAGTTTTTTTTTACCAAAAAGAATGAAGATATTGGTTAACTGTCAGTGGAATATAAATCCAATCAAGGGGTTCAAGTGAGATCATAAACTGCACTCAGGTGTTGGTTTATCAGCAGAACCCTGAGATTGGATTATTGTAATGACAATCTAAAAGCCATCCAATGCCTTTCACTTTCCTCCCCCATTATTGTCCCTCTATTTCTGAAGGCAAATGTCTATTTGTTGGGGTACAGTTCTACAACTGCTGTCCATCCTTCAGTAATGCACCCAACTGGCAATTCTTCACATGTGAGCCCTGAGATTGAGTGACAGTCGAACATCTCACTGTTGGGAGCCAGTTCATCTGCTCAACCAACATCCACATATAAAGACTTCTCAGCAGGAGTCATACGAACACATATGAACATACAAACAATGACGGACAGGAAAAGACGCCTCTGGTCCATCCAGCATGTCCCACACAATTGTGATACCTTTTGTATCACAATATATAGACTCTGCACCCCATCTGAAAACCATGTGATCTCCTGGGAGATGCAACAAACCAGATAAAAACCCAGGACAATTTAGCGGGCAAAAATCTGGCAATTTCCTTTCCGACCCCTCCCTGGACGATAGAGAATAGTCCAAGGGATGACTCTGGCCCTGATCACTGGACAGTGACCAATAGCTGGAACACTGGTTGACTTTTCCTCATCCCTAGCCCAGTGATGAGGCCAGTTGTATAATTTCAACGAACACCCTGGCTGGAATGTGGAAAATTGTCCAGGTATGTCCAAAAAGCAGGACAAATCCAATCCGGCCAATTACCGCCCCATCAGTCTACTCTCAATCATCAGCAAAGTGATGGAAGGTGTCATCGACAGTGCTATCAAGCAGCACTTACTCACCAATAACCTGCTCACCGATGCTCAGTTTGGGTTCCGCCAGGACCACTCAGCTCCCGACCTCATTACAGCCTTGGTCCAAACATGGACAAAAGAGCTGAATTCCAGAGGTGAGGTGAGAGTGACTGCCCTTGATATCAAGGCAGCATTTGACCGAGTGTGGCACCAAGGAGCCCTAGTAAAATTGAAGTCAATGGGAATCAGGGGGAAAACTCTCCAGTGGCTGGAGTCATACCTGGCACAAAGGAAGATGGTAGTGGTTGTTGGAGGCCAATCATCTCAGCCCCAGGACATTGCTGCAGGAGTTCCTCAAGGCAGTGTCCTAGGCCCAACCATCTTCAGCTGCTTCATCAATAACCTTCCCTCCATCATAAGGTCAAAAATGGGGATGTTCGCTGATGATTGCACAGTGTTCAGTTCCATTCGCAACCCCTCAAATAATGAAGCAGTCCGTGCCTGCATGCAGCAAAACCTGGACAACATCCAGGCTTGGGCTCATAAGTGGCAAGTAACATTCGCGCCATATAAGTGCCAGGCAATGACCATCTCCAACAAGAGAGAGTCTAACCACCTCCCCGTGACATTCAACGGCATTACTATCGCCAAATCCCCCACCATCAACATCCTGGGGGTCACCACTGACCAGAAACTTAACTTGACCAGCCATATAAATACCGTGGCTACGAGAGCAGGTCAGAGGCTGGGTATTCTGCGGTGAGTGACTCACCTCCTGACTCCCCAAAGCCTTTCCACCATCTACAAGGCACAAGTCAGGAGTGTGATGGAATACTCTCCACTTGCTTGGATGAGTGCAGCTCCAACAACACTCAAGAAGCTGACACCATCCAAGATAAAGCAGCCTGCTTGATTGGCACCCCATCCACCACCCTAAACATTCACTCCCTTCACCACTGGCGCACTGTGGCTGCAGTGTGTACCATCCACAGGATGCACTGCAGCAACTCGCCAAGGCTTCTTCGACAGCACCTCCCAAACCCGTGACCTCTACCACCGAGAAGGACAAGAGCAGCAGGCACATGGAAACAACACCACCTGCACGTTCCCCCTCCAAGTCACACACCATCCCGACTTGGAAATATATCGCCGTTCCTTCATCGTCGCTGGGTCAAAATCCTGGAACTCCCTTCCTAACAGCACTGTGGGAGAACCGACTGCAGCGGTTCAAGAAGGTGGCTCACCACCACCTTCTCAAGGGCAATTGGGGATGGGCAATAAATGCCGGCCTCACCAGCGACGCCCACATCCCATGAACGAATAAAAAAAACCCTGGCTGGAACCCAGCTAACTAAACGCAGACCACAGATCAAACCCTGGTGTTTGTAAGCTGGTTTCGCTGAGTGCCATAGAGACCATTGCATTTCCTAACCAGGCCTCAGGTGAAGAACAGAAGAATCTTTATGCATCCAATAATAGAAGTAAAGCAAAAGCTCGATCAATTGAGTGTATATATGCGCTGTTCTATGCTCACCCACATCATGCACAGAACCCCTACCCTACAGATTAACCAGCCAGTGTGTTCCCTGGTCTCTGACAAAGTCTCTTGGTATGAGGTACTAGATAGGTGTATGGGAGTCACCCAGCAATCTCGTTCGATGGGCCATAAGGAGAACTCTGTGTAATAAATATGTGATACTGGTGCAGTCAGGGTCATTTTTAGAGGTTGGACAAAAGCACATTCTTGGAGCCGACTAAAAGCTTTATCCTGTAACTAACTGCGTTCTACCAGCCCTGGCCCTGCTGAGTGGACAGTGTAGAGGGAACTTAATCTGCACAATTTATGACCTGAGGTTATATGATGTGCAGTGCAGAAGGAAATTTATTCTGTACCTAATTGTGCTCAACCAGAGCTGTCCCTGTTTGATGGAGCAGAGCACAGGAGCTTTACTCTGCACCTATTGGTAATGGTGCTGTGCCACACCTGCAAAACGTTGAAAATTGTTCCATCTGCCAGCACTGACATTTTCATATTGATGCTCAGAAATATCTGACCATATCTATCTGTAATATGTGGGTCATGCACTCCATTGACAACTGCCATGTAGACATTCCCTATGCAAAAGTTAAAATGTCCAACTTTTCCTGTGACCTTAAATGTGGCATTTCAACGTAACCTCTGCAGGTTACATCCTATAATAGGATTGTCAATGTTAATCTTATCACTGGTTTGTAATGGCTCCCTGTAACACCACCAGGTGACGCTGTAGTATCTCCCCGCCCCCCACAAATCACTCAAATTACTTTCTGAAGAAAATCAGCTGCAATTTTTTTCTCAACAACTGGAATTTCTATGCCCAAAACAAGGTTTTAAGCAACAAAAAAAACAACATATTCCACAACAACATGATTAAGTTTACCTTTAAATTGTTTTCTGTGCTTTTTTAAAAATTGAAAGCATCAGGCCCCGATTTTCAATGGAAATTGTGGGAGCGTTGGGGGCAGGGGGGCTGCGAAAATCGGGGAAATCCCGAGTGGGTGAGGAAGCCGGCCCCAACCCGCCGACTTCCGGGTTTCCCACAGATGGGTCTGTGTGTGTACTTCCCGAATGCGGAAGTCCCGCCGGCAATTAAAGCCAGCGAGACGATAGTTAAAGAACCAAATGTACCCCATTGAGGTACTTAAGGTACTTCATTTCTGACATAGTAGATAGTTAAACTGATTTTGAACTTACCTGGGCCGCTTTCCCACGGCTTCCGATTCACGCCTGGTGAAACCAGGTATTAAAGGGCCGGATCAGGCAAAAATAAAGTAAATATATTAGATAAAAAACCATTGCACAAAGTTAAAAAACAAAATAAACCTACCTTTCCACCAATGTCACCCGCACCCCCTGCTCCAATGTCCGATGTTCCTCACTCTGATGTCCCCCTCTTTCCCGATGACTCCCTCTCTGATCTCCCCCGCTCCCCCGATCTCCCCGCTCTCCCCCCTGATCTCCCCCTCTCCCCACCAATCTTCCATCTCCCCCCCTCACCGCGATCTTCAGCGCCCTCCACTCTCTGTTCCAGCGCCGGATGACGTCTCTCTCTCTCTCTCTTTCTCTCCCCCTACCTCGGCATTGCAGCTCTTGTCGGCAGCCAGCCTGTCAATCAGGCTGGCTGCCGGGTGCGAAACCTGGAAACAACTTTAATCACCATCAATTATATCGCGATCGTGTCGGAAAAGGTCATTTTTGTTTTATTCGGGTTTGCCACGTGCACCTTCATCCCTGCCCCCGCCCCCGCTGCCAACCTGCCACCATTTCAAAATTGAGCCCTTAGTCTCTCCCAAAAACTTTGGCTTTGACTTAATATTTTTGCCCAGAGGTCTAATTCGGTTAATTGAATTCAGATTGTGCAGTGTGAGCATGCGCAATGTACCTAATTTCCCATGAAGCATCAGTACTGCATCATCAGCTGTACTGATGGAATATTTTCCCTTGGCCTCTAGTAGTTTCTGGTCAATCATTTTTCCAAATTATTTGAAAAAAAGTTAAGAGGAAAAATTTGAAAAGCTTTAGTCAGGTAAAGTTTATTTGGAATGTTTTATTTAAAAAAGCAGAGAGGCTGTGTATATGAGAGAGAAAACATGAAAGTGTACCGACGACACACCTATTGTAATTTTTGTGTACGATAAACTTTAGAAAGCACGATAGACTGAGAGAGACTAGAGAGAGGTGCCAAAATCTCAACACCTGCGATCGCCTGCCGGCCGTGCAGTTATGTTGGACTGCTGTCTGTCTAATGGCACAAACGCTGCTGCTGCCAGAAATTGAGGGGTCATCTCATTTTAATATTGCCGGGCCAGACAAAGGCAATGGGCCATAATTTGCTGTAGCAGGGCATTTAACGGCATCTGCCATTAGTTAAACTTGCCCTTGCATGCTTAGGCTTTTAAATTTTTTGCATGGCAAGTTGCTGAAAGTGCGAGCTGATAATGTCACAGTGAGGGAAACAGGGCATCTGGGACCTGAGCGAACAGGGCAAGCAACTGTGCATCTCCTTAACCAATTAGATCAAAGGATTGTGAAATTAACAGCCCAAGGACTCAGAAGAAAGTGTAAATTAGAATGGGTGAATTCAATGTCAAATCAGGTACAGAAAGAGAAATAAAGAGAGGGAAAGAAAGATTGGATTAAGAGAGAGAAAAAAGAGACAGAAAGGAAAAGTAAAAAAAGCTGCAAACATTTTTAATTTGACATTTTTAAAACCTTCAACAGTTAAAACCTGAAGGAATGAGACTCCACACTTGTAATAGTTAATTTTCAGTGCCAGCGAGGTTGATTGGCAGTAACTAACACTTAGCACGTCGTTAAAAGGGTACTTAGACTGAACTTCCTGCGGCGAGTTTAGTTCATATCTACCGCACAAATACAGCAACTTCACACCGTTCAGTGTATTCTGCCGATTGTGCTGGTTCGGGAAGGCTATTCAAATTGGGCTCATTTTCTTAGGCACACAGGCACTAATAGGCACGTTTTAAAAGTTTATTCCTATCAAAAAATATTTAGTTTACTAAGAAACTAACCAGTGTACACCAATGAAACCATTAAATGGTTCAGTATATTTTTTTAAGTCAATTTCAGTGATTTTAAATCAGGTTACTCACTGGTGGAGGACTGGACACCCTTATTATTTTGGTGGAAAAACCCATTTGCAGCTGTATTAATAAAATTGCACCAGGTTACCACTCTTTTAATACATCAAGGGATACTTTTTAATGGAGGAAAAGAAACAATTAGGTTCTATTACGCTGCCTGATTGCGCTGGCTCGCTGAAGATTTTACATTTGTAATTATGGAAATTAATTTTATCGGAAACTTGAAGTGTGACCTAATCAGTGCAATTTCAAGCGCATTTTGGGTGCAATTTCCCGATTGCGCCCAAAGCAGAAACCCTACACCTACAAACTGATATTAGTCCTAAAGGTGCAACAACAAAACTAAGGGTTTAAGCGTGTCAACTAAATAAACTATACCGGCTCCTTAACATGGAAGAATTATTTCACTGGAGAATTGTGTTATGCAAGGCCTTTGAAGAATCCTGCATGAACTTCAGAAGAGAAGTGATACAAATTCTCCAGTAGTTGTCAAATAAACCGGTCTTTGAGTGAAAGCAACAAGCACCCTTTTCTCATGCAAGAAGAAACATTACACATAACGTGCAGGAACAACTAGTTACAGGAGGAGGAACAGTAAACATCCATCCATTGACCCAGCAGGAGGAGGAGGCAATTGACAGACTGTGGTCCCACTCAGCTGAGATGATAGAGGCAGGAGATATGGGAGGTCCTGCATTTAGAGATGGTTTGTGCAGAACAAGTACTAAGATTTAAAGATTTAAAAAAAAATCTATTTGTGACACTTATACTCAGAGGAGATCTTCACTTGAGCAGAACAGTAAGGGAACGATGGATAGTAGGAAATTTACTGCATTTCTTTTTTCTCTCTCCGCAGGAGCTGGTAGCAGGGAAGAGAGAGAAACGTACCCAATGAAAGAACCCTCAACGGTAGAGAGAGCCAGCAAGAAAATCACCTGCACGTTCATTCGCCCTCTCACTTACACTCACCAGCGAGAGTTCACTCGGAGCTGGATATAAATAGTGCAGATGAGGAGAGGACACTCAGTATTGTACAAGACACAAGGAAGCCAGAGGAAGAAGCAGCGGAAGTATGGAAGGATGTTCCAGAGTGGAGGCTAAGGAAATGCCAGCCCTTTGCTGAAGGGCATTTACACCATGATCCTACCATGAAAAGAAGAATGCAAGCAGGCCATCAAACTTGCATTCCAAAGCTTTGAAAATGTGTAGCACTGGCAGGGTTGGCAGCAATGTCAGAAAGGGTTTCTAAACCATACAGAGGGGCTGGGAGTGAGTGACAGCTGCAGGAACCTCTTCTTATGTCCCACAGAACGCACATGTCTGGAGGAAAGTCATCACTTCCAAAATGTAGGCTTTGACTGGCGGCATTCGGGCTTTGGGTGATGGAATGGAGAAAATAGAGAGAGAGTATATCCACTGTATATTGAGTTCTCCAGGCCATCATTTTGGAGGGTTTACTGGATACTTTCACCCAGGGATTAAGGAATATTAATCGTTTCATATTCTTCTTTACCCAGAGAGTGGTTAGAATGTGGAACTTGTGTAGAAACTTAATATTACTTATTACTATACAATGCATTAACACCCAAACAAGTAGTACAAAGAGAAACTTTATTGAACCCCAACTTGTATACAAGTGGAAGAGCACCTCAAAACAATGGTTGAGGGTACAACTTCCTCGAGTCAGTGAGACAGCTCATGTTTATACAGTTCAGTAAAGAACGCCCATCTGCTACAGAATATGGGCGTACATGTACATTCTTTATTGGCTCAGGTAGTTGGTCAATCAAGTAGTGAGCCTGCCCCCTGAACATCCATAGCCATCTATTACTTTTGCACGTAGGCCTGAGCATTCCCATCCTCCCCACATTCCTGTCCTTGTTATCATTAGGATTGAAGCTAGTCTCAAGGCCACATGGCCGTTCAAGAAACTGTATTCTTATTATATTCTGTAGTCAGCTATACCCTTATCTGCTAGAGAGGCCAGGCTGAACTAAGCACCTGTTCAACTAACTTAATTATCAACATACCAAGGCTTGAACGTAATTACACAATTGTACTTCTCTGTGTGCTGTAGCTAAACCTATTATGTGAGTTAAGTGAGTTAATAAAGAGTTAATATGGTCAAGTATCCCTTCATGCACTTCCACATTCATATGGTCAAGTAGCCCTTCATGCACTACCACACTTGCTACCACAAGGAGCAATTGAGGCGAATAGCTTAGATGGCTATAAGATAAACTAGAAAAGAACATGAGGGAGAAAGGAATAGAAGGATATGCTGACGGGGTTAGATGAAGTAGTATGGGAGGAGGCTCATGTGGAGCATAAACACCGACACAGACCAGTTAGGCTGAATGGCCTGTTTCTGTGCTGTAAATTCTATGTAATTCTCTGTAATACGGTCTGTTTTTTCTCAGATCAGATCAGGAATCCCAGTGATCCAATTCAATGAAAATGAATGGCCCACTCACTCGATGGTCACACTCCAGAATCTAACATCATGAACTGGGCTGCCCTGAATGTCATTGATTACTTGCCTTATGCGAGAATGGACACCAAGTTGAGTGACCTGGCAGAAATTGCCTGTTGCCCCGTGGAATGAGCCAGCGGCCAAGAAATTAAGTGCAGTAGTCATTATTTGACTCGCAGTAAGTGCTTTCCCGTTCCTTGAGGAAGTTTGTCTATCTCCCTATAAAATGATGCAAAGCTCTTCCAGGACTTCTGGGATGAACCTCAACCTCAAAGCTTTTCCCATTGATTTCACAAGTGTCTACGTTCCACCTTTCCATTATCCTTTTAGCTGATCTGAATATTGAAAGGAAACAACGCCTCTTCTAGCAAAGGGAGGGTTGGGAGGATGGAAACCCGCCACCCTCACCCGCTTTGATCTACGTGAGACTCCAGTCCCGCACCAATGTGGTTGTCTCTAAACTGCCCTCTGAAGAGGTCTAGCAAGCCACTCAGTTGTTTCACCACCTTCTCAGGCCACCTCGGGCTGGGCAATAATTGCTGGTCTTGCCATTAATGCTGACATACTGAGAATGAAAAAAAAATTGGTTGAAGATGAGGGGGTGTCACATTTTAGAATTTTAGGTAATTTGTATTAAGATATTGTGATTACGTTAAATTGAGCTCAACAGAGGTTAAACCCATAGCATATAGCATCTGGGGATGTGGATTAGGATTCAGCACATAAGAAATTAGGCCAATATTAAGGGGCAGAGTTTCCGCTTTGGGCGCAATCGGGAAATTGTGCTGGTTAGGTTAAGCTTCAAGTTTCCACTAAAATTCATTTGCATAATCACAAACGTAAAATCTTCAATGATCCAGCGCAATCCAGCAGCGTAATAGAAGGTAATCATCTCAATTCTTTTTCTTTCCATTAAAAAGTATTCTTTGATATATTTAAGACTGGTATCTTGGTGCAGTTTTATTAATACAGCTGAAAATGTTTTTCTCACCAAAAATAAACATTTTTAATAAGGGTGTCCAATTCTCCACTGTGAGTAACCTGATTTAAAATCACTGAAAATGACTTTAAAAAACTATACTGAACCATTTAATAGTTTCATTGGTGTACACTAGTCAGTTTCTTAGTACATTAAATATTTTTGATATGAAAAAGCTTTTAAAACGTGCCTACCAGTGCCTGTGCACCTAAGAAAATGGGCCCAATTTGAAGAGCCTTCCCGAACCAGCGCAATCGGCAGAATCTCACCATTTCGACCTGGGGGCGTGGCCAGTTTTGTGGGCGTGGCCTGATCCGAGCGAATTGAATCTTGAACCAGCGTAGCTCATGTTTTAAAACTCCCCGATCTCTTGTGCTGTATCGGCCAATTCCGCCCGGGTTGTGTTAATATTACTAGCGGAAACTCTACCCCAAAGTGTTTATTGAGGATGGTATTCCTCACCTATCACATCAGCTTGAGACAATGAGATTTGTTAACACATCCCAGAGAGGAGATTGGGTGCAATGGCTTCATTCGTCTGAGCCCCCAGAAGGTCACAATTAGGAGGGCAGTCGTCAGATTGATTGGCAGCACAACTGGTCAATCCATAGGTATGAAGAGCTGGTGGATGGCCAGACGTCAAGCTTTTGGCTCCCTGTCCAGCTAATAAAGGACACAGCAAAATGCTCTCTCTTTAGCTTAATGCCAAACAGTTTCAGAGAGATTACTGGTCAAAAAAGTTGTATTTAGCCTGCTGACAGAGCCAGTGTGACGGTGCTTCAATGGCCCGGAAATGGCTCATAAAATAACGGAGAGCCGAACAGCGCTCACCGTTATTTCAGGGAAAATGGAAGAGCAAGTTCTGGAGAGCGCACATGCGCAGTCAAACATGGAAATCCGGAAATTGCTCTACCTGCTTCTCTGAGACCTGCGAGGTAAAGAGATCGCATCGGCTGGAATGAATGGACCAGCAAAAACGTGCTCTGCTGCCCAGCTGGAAACCAGCGAATCTCTCCAGAAAGTCGATATCAGGCTGAGTTATATCAGGTCTAAACTAACTTTTAATGGTGTGGTGAGTATTAATGACTGCCAAATAACCTCACTGGCACTGAAAATTAACTTTTAAAAATGTGGAGTCTCATTCATCCTGATATTAATTGTTGTTGGACATTTAAAAAAAGTAAAAAATTTAATTTTTTTTTTTACTTGTTTTTTCTATCTCTTTTATCTCTGTCTTTTAATCTTACCCTCTCTTAATTGCTCTTTCTCTAACTAATTTTACATTTTAATTCACTGTTGTAGCTTTCACTTCCTCGTTCTGACTGTACGGCTTGACAAGAACGCTTCAAGCTGATCAGTTGAGGGGAGAGAGAGAGATCCTTTGCCTGCTCACACATCTGACAGAAGCCCGGGAAAGAACACTGCACTTTTTGCAGCTCACCATTGAAGCGAGTTTGTACTGAGAAGCCTGCGAATGGTTTGTGGGTGAGTTTGTAACTAACGAGCGGTGGGTGAGGTTCGTTCGCCGCTCAGTGCAATTTCCGGGCCATTAACTTCTGTCCTACAAGGACATGAAAAGAGTTGAAATTCACTATAATCGTTATTCTGTTTGTTCACTTATTACATGAAAAATAAATCAGCTTTATAATTGACCTTGACCTGTTAGATCAGTCCACGATACCACATAGTAGACTCATGACTAAGGTCAGAGCATGTGGAGACAGGGGACAGATGGCAGAATGGATAGCATGTTGGCTACAAAACAGAAAACAGAGAGTAGGGGTTAAGGGTAGATACTCAGACCAGCAAAAGGTGGGAAGTGGTGTTCCACAGGGATCGGTGCTGGGATCACTGTTGTTCACCATTTACATAAACAATTGAGACTCGAGAATCGGAAGTACAATTTCAAAATTTGCAGACGACACCAAATTGGGGGTTATAGTTTATACTGAGGACGACTGCGACAAAATACAAAAAGACATAAATAAACTTGTAATTGGCAAATGAATTTCAATATAGATAAGTGTGAGGTGGTGCATTTTGGTCAGAAGAATAAAGAGGCCACATACTGCTTGGATAATAAGAGTGTAAATGGGGTGAAGGAGCAAAGGGTTCTGGGGGTACAGATAAAATCACTAAAAGTAGCGACGCAGGTTAATAAGGCCATAAAAAAGGAAACAAAGCATTGGGGTTCATTTCTAGAGAGGTAGAATTGAAAAGCAGAGAAATTATGTTAAGCTTGTATAGAACCATGGTTAGACCACACTTGGAGTACTGTGAACAGTTTTGGTCTCCATATTATAAAAAGGATATAGAGGCATTGGATAAGGTGCAAAAAAGATTAACAAGGATCATACCAGAACTGAGAGGATATACTTCTCAGGAAATGTTGAACAGGCTGGGGCTCTTTTTTCCAGAAAAGAGAAGGGTGTGGGGAGACCTAATGGAGGTCGTCAAGATAATGAAAGGATTTGATAGTGTAGATGTAGAGAAAATGTTTCCACTTGTGGGGGAGACCAAAACTAGAGGTCATAAATATAAGATAGTCACTAATAAATCCAAGAGGGAATTCAGGAGAAACTTCTTTATCCAGAGATTGGATAGAATGTGGAACTCGCTACCTCAAGGAGTAGTTGAGGCAAATGTAGGCGAAGGTGGTTGTGGCACTACCACCTTGCTAAATGGGATAGATTCAGAACAGATCTAGCAGCTCAAAACTGGGCATCCATGAGGCGCTGTGGGCCATCAGCAGCAGTGGAATTGTATTCCAGCACAATCTGTAACCTCATGGCCCGGCATATTCCTCACTCTGCCATTACCAACAAGCCAGGAGATCAACCCTGGTTCAATGAGGAGTGTAGAAGAGCATGCCAGGAGCAGCACCAGGCGTATCTAAAAATGAGGTGCCAACCTGGTGAAGCTACAACTCAGGACTACATGAATGCTAAACAGCAGAAGCAGCATGCTATAGACAGAGCTAAGCAATTCCACAACCAATGGATCAGATCAAAGCTCTGCAGTCCTGCCATATCGAGTCGTGAATGGTGGTGGACAATTAAACAACTAATGGGAGGAGGAGGCTCTGTGAACATCCCCATCCTCAATGATGGCGGAGCCCAGCATGTGAATGCAAAAGACAAAGCTGAAGTGTATGCAACCATCTTCAGCCAGAAGTGCCGAGTGGATGATCCATCTCGGCCTCCTCCCGATATCCCCACCATCACAGAAGCCAGTCTTCAGCCAATTCGATTCACTCCACGTGTTATCAAGAAACGGCTGAGTGCACTGGATACAGCAAAGGCTATGGGCCCCGACAACATCCCGGCTGTAGTGCTAAAGACTTGTGCTCCAGAACTAGCCGCGCCTCTAGCCAAGCTGTTCCAGTACAGCTACAACACTGGCATCTACCCGACAGTGTGGAAAATTGCCCAGGTATGTCCTGACCACAAAAAGCAGGATAAATCCAATCCGGCCAATTACTGTCCTATCGGCCTGCTCTCAATCATCAGCAAAGTGATGGATGGTGTCGTCGATAGTGCTATTAAGCGGCACTTACTCACCAATAACCTGCTCACCGATGCTCAGTTTGGGCTCTGCCAGCACCACTCGGCTCCAGACCTCATTACAGCCTTGGACCGAGTGTGGCACCAACGAGCCCTAGTTAAAGTAAAGTCAATGGGAATCAGGGGGAAAACGCTCTAGTGGCTGGAATCATACCTAGCACAAAGGAGGATGGTTGTGGTTGTTGGAGGCCAATCATCTCAGCCCCAGAACATTGCTGCAGGAGTTCTTCAGGGCAGCGTCCTAGGCCCAACCATCTTCAGCTGCTTTATCAATGACCTTCTCTCCATCATAAGATCAGAAGTGGGGCTGTTTGCTGATCAATGAACAGTATTTAGCTCCATTTGAAATTCCTCAGATCATGAAGCAGTCCATGCCCACATACAGCAAGACATGCACAACATCCAGACGTGGGCTGATAACTATTAAATAACATTAGTGTCACACAAGTGCCAGGAAATGACTATCTATAACGAGAGAGAGTCTAACCACCTCCCCTTGACATTCAATGGCATTATCACCGCTGAATCCCCCACCATCAACATCCTGGTGGTCATCACTGACCAGAAACTGAACTGAACCAGCCATATAAATACTGGCTACAAGAGCAGGTCAGAGGCTGGGTATTCTATAGGAGTAGCTCAACTCCTGACTCCCCAAAGCCTCTCAACCGCCTACAAGGCATGTCAGGAGTGTGATGGAATGCTGTTCACTTGTCTGGATGGGTACAGCTGCAACAACACTCAAGTAGCTCAACACCATCCAGAACAAAGCAGTCTGCTTGATGGACAGCTCATCCACCATCTTAAACATCCACCCCGTCTTTTGCCTGTGTACCGTGGCTGCAGGGTGTACCATCTACAGGATGCACTTGCAGCAACTCGCCAAGGCTTCTTTGGCAACACCTCCCGCACCCGTGACCTCTACCACCTAGAAGGCCAAGGGCAGTAGGCACATGGGAACACCACCACCAAGGTCCTCTCCAGGTCACGCACCATCCCGACTGGGAGTATTATCGCTATTAGCTCTGTTTCTTTCTCCACAGATGCTGCCTCACTTGCTGAGCTGTTCCAGCATTTTCTGTTTTTATTATGGACTATTTTCGATGTCCCTTCATCGCTGCTGGGTCAAAATGCTGGCACTCCCTGCCTAACATCACCGTGGGACTACTTCACCGCACAGACTGCAGCGGTTCAAGAAAACAGCTCACCACCACCTTCTCAAGGTCAATTTGGCAATGAAATGCTGGCCTTGCCAGCAACGCCCATATCCCGAGACTAAAAAAATGATCATGGTTCTCCACGCTTGATGTTTCTATTTGCAAGTCTGGAACAGATTCATCGGCTTAGAAATTGCACCGTGCCTGAACCGGGGCGTGATACCAGTGCAGCGCGTGCTGCAAGCGCCTAATGAGGCCAGTGGCAGGACCATGGCAAATTGATCCACTGGCCCCATTAGTACCAGTGAGCTGGGGCCATTTGCGGCACTAGAGGTAGCTCGCCAGTCACTGAAAGGGGCAGCAAGTTCGTCCGAAATGAGCATGTGCATGCCACTCGCCATATTGGACCTTTAGATGCCTGTTCAATGCCTGAAAAATAGAGAGAGGGGTGGTGATCCAATTTCATACCTACTTGTCTCTGGGTCGTTAACATAACGAAAGGCATTTTTACATGGACAGGTCGTTAATCTGACTCACAACCCCTCACCAGGAGGACTGCTTTCAGTCTGGTTCCTACTTTTTAATGTGTCTAACTTGGGTTATGCTCCTGGCAGCATAGCTCTCAGGGTTGTAGGAGCATGCAAGCCTTCCCACCATATCAAGGTACAGTCCCTAGGGAAGCCTCCAATATTTTCCTCCCTCTTGATGCTGACTCATGCTTGGGTACAGTTCCAAGGGTGGCAGCTACCCTCTAGAACCTTGCCGAAGAGGCAATTTCTAATGCACGAGGATATCACAACTGAACACGATCCTGTTCTCATCCAATGATCACACACGTAAGCTTTCAGCAGAAGTCAATGGATAGCAATCGGGAGTAGGAATCTTGACTGACATTCCCCTCTCCTAACCCACAAGGCCAATTATAGTAACCCTATCGCTGCCTCAGCTGTGAACAGATAACTTAGCACATGCACAAATCTTTGAAGGTGGCAGGACAAGTTGGGAACACTGTTAAGAAAGCATATGTGATCCCGGGCTTTATTAATAGAGGCATAGACTACAAAAGCAAGGAAGTTATGCTAAACCTTTATAAATCACTGGTTAGGCCTCAGCTGGAGCATTGTTTTCAATTCTGGGCACCACAATTTAGGAAAGATGACAAGGGCTTAGAAAGGTTGCAGAAGAGATTTACTAGAATGGTACCAGGGATGAGGGACTTCAATTATGCGGAGAGACCGGAGAAGCTGGGATTGTTCTTCTTGGAACAGAGAAGGTTAAGAGGAAATTTAATAGAGGTGTTCAAAATCATGAACGGTTTTGATAGAGTAAATGAGGAGAAATTGCTTCCAGTGGCAGAAAGGTCGGTAACCAGAGGACACAGATTTAAGGTGATCAGGGAAAGAGTCAGAGATGACATGAGGGAACATTCTTTTACACAGTGAGTTGTTATGACCTGGAGTGCACTGCCTGAAAGGGTGGTGGAAGCAGATTCAATAATAACTTTCAAAAGGGAATTGGATAAATACTTGAAGGGAAAAAAATTACAGGGCTATGAGGAAAGAGCAGGAGAGTGGGACTAATTGGATAGCTCTTTTAAAGAGCCGGCACAGACACGATCTGAATAATGGCCTCCTCCTGTGCTGTACCTACTATGACACTATGATACTATGATGCAACGACAACAACAACTTGCATTTATATAGCACCTTTAATGTAGTAAAACGTCCAAAGAAGCTTCACAGGAGCAATTATCAAACAAAATTTGACACCAGGCCACATAAGGAGATATTAGGACAGGTGACCAAAAGCTTGGTCAAAGAGGTAGGTTTTAAGGAGCATCTTAAAGGAGGAAAGAGAGAGACAGAGAGGTGGAGAGGTTTACAGAGGGAATTCCAGAGCTTAGGGCTTAGGCAGCTGAAGGCACGGCCGCCAATGGTGGAGCGAAGGAAATCGGGAATGCGCAAGAGACCAGAATTGGAGGAGTGCAGAGATCTCAGATGGTTGTAGTGCTGGAGAAGGTTACAGAGATAGGGAGGGGAGAGGCTATGAAAAGATTTGAAAACTAGGATGAGAATTTTAAAATCGAGGCGTTCCCGGACCAGGAGCCAATGAAGGTCAGCAAGCACAGGGGTGATGGGTGAACGGGACTTGGTGCGAGTTAGGATACGGGCAGCAGAGGTTTGGATGAGATCAAGTTTACAGAGGGTGCTAGGGGGGAGGCTGACCAGGAGAGCATTGGAATAGTTGAGTCTAGAGGTACCAAAGGCACGGATGAGGGTTTCAGCAGCAGATGAGCTGAGGCAGGGACGGAGACAGGTGATGTTACGGAGGTAGAAGTAGGTGGTCTTAGGGATCAAATAGGATGCGAACAGTCTGGTTCAGCCTCAGACAATGGACAGGGAGAGGGATTCTGGGGATCCAAACAGATTTGTGTGGCTCAGACCCACGTCACACCATCCCCCGGAGAAGCCCACAAGTACCTCATTTTTGAACATTACAGAAAAGACACAAATGATTCATTTGGGCACTGAGAATTAATTCCATTTGCTTTCCTAAAATATTATGCCCGCCCTTATTCCTGAACTGCGGCCATCACAACCTGTGGGCTGCCCACACATCCTTAAGAAAGAAAAAGTAGGTTACAAGACTCTCACCTTTTTGATCAGAAGTGTTGTGTAGATCAAAGTAATACACAGAGATGTCACTGAAGCATGCTCGACACCTATCATCCACTTATTAGATAATAGGTTTTCTTCACAGGGTTTTGGATTCCCATGGCAACGCCTTTGTTTTCCATTTCCTGCTTGGGGAAAGGAACTACTGATCCTGAAAGTGTGTGAAACAAAAACTGCCACTTAATAATTAGCCAAATGTAAGGTGTTATATTGACTACAGCAAGCGGCCTGCTTGTTTTTAATTTCCTTTACCTCACATGTACTTCATGAGAAATATAAAATCTTGCCATTTTATTTCTCACACTGTACCAGTTCATTGCTTTTCAAAGTTTAAAACATTAAAGACTCACATCTATTACTAGCCTTCCAATGTTACTGGTAAGTTTAAAATATAAATTATTTGATTGTATCTCGCTCAGCAACTGCTGCACGCAGTATATTCAGCAACTCCTACACTCCCAGCAGTGAACCGCACGTGAAGGGAGAGTGGGTCAGATGCAGGGCTACAGCGGTGTAGCTCCCTTTAAGCACAGCTCCCCCCACTGGGAGTGCAGGAGTAGATGAATTCTCATCTTTGTTTTCAAATCTCTCCGTGGCCTCGCCCCTCTCTCTCTCTGTAACCTCCTCCAGCCCTACAACCCTCCGAGAACTCTGCACTCCTCCAATTCTGGTCTCAATTTTTATTGCCTCACCACTGATGGCCGTGCCTTCAGCTGCCTGGGCCCTAAGCTCTGGAATTCCCTCCCTGAACCTCTCCGCCTCTCTAACTTTCCTCATTTAAGATGCTCTGTGAAACCTCTCTCTTTGATCAAGCCTTTGGTCACCTGTTCTAATATCTCCTTACATGGCTTAGTGTCAAAATTTGTTCAATGATGCTCCTGTGAAGTGCCTTGGAACGATTTACTATGTTAAAGGCACTATGTAAATGCAAGTTGTTGTTGATGTATATTTAAGGTTATAAAGTGGTCAAATTTAGAAAGGATGTCAAGGTCTTAATGTCAAGGCCTTAGAGAGAGTGCAGAAGAGATTCACTAGAATGGTGCCAAGGATGAGGGACTTCAGTTATGTGGAGAGACTGGAGAAGCTGGGATTGTTCTCCTCAGAACAGAGAAGGTTAAGGGGAGATTTGATAGAGGTGTTCAAAATCATGATCGGTTTTGACAGGAGAAACTGTTTCCGGTGGCAGAAGGGTTGGTAACAAGAGGGCACAGATTTAAGGTGATTGGCAAAAGAGCCAGAGGCGACATGAGGAAACATTTTTTTACGCAGTGAGTTGTAATGATCTGGAATGCACTGCCTGACAGGGTGGTGGAAGCAGATTCAATAATAACTTTCAAAGGGAATTGGATAAAAAGGAAGGGAAAAAATTACAGGGCTATAGGGAAAGAACAGGGGAATTGGACTAATTGGATAGCTCTTTCAAAGAGCCGGCACAGGCACGATGGGGCAAATGGCCTCCTCTGCTATATCTACTATGATACTATGAATTATGTTGCAAGTTGTCCCCATCTTTTTCATCACAAGTCTTACTCTAACCATTTCCTGATGTTGACAGCTCTTGATTGCTGAGGGACAGATGGAGAGGGTCACATGTGAAAAGGTTTGACGAGATCACATCCAGTAACAGACCTAGCTTAATAGTGCACCTGTACACTGTGGATCTCGAACTGTGCTTACTGATTTGAGTTCATCATTGGACATTTTCTGCCAGCCGGCTACAAACACCATCTGAGTCAATTGTTAGGGGAGTGGACCGCTCAATTTTTGAAAAATGTATCATTATTACGGTTAGAGAAGGCGAGCAACACTCGTGTAACATCTCCTGATTATTTCTGAGCTCGCAATAAACCGTTCCCATCTTGACGAAGCAATGGACCTGTCAAACTGAAGGAAAGAGTTGGTGTATCAATGGAGCAGCGGGGGCAACGGGGTCCTGGATTACCCTGGGAAGGGCTTTCCAGCCACCCATTAATAATGTGTCAGAGAACCAAAAGATTCAGGATCAAGAGGGAGGTCATTACTGAGCTGTGCCAATCAATAGCTCCTGGAGGGGTGCTTTGTGATCACAGCTGCTCCGTCTGTGGCTGTGCAATTGAGAGGAACCACAGATTCCTTTGTTAGGGAACCATTCCAGCCACCTGAGGTTAATTTTGCTGCCATTAATCGACACACCATGTCTCACTGCATTTAGCAGGTGAGGTGACTGATTCACTATTTCTGAATAATGGCAGGATCATCCATTTTCGAGAACTCCTGAGAGACACTTGGCCCAGGCAGCAAACGTTTTATGCAGTTGATGACTTTCTGGGAGCCCTGAGTGCGGTAGACTGTTTTCACATTGAGGCACTGTCAGCCGGCAGCATGAAAGGTATCAACCATAAGAGAACTGTATTGCCTCAGTGTGTGGGACATGGGACACCAAGCAAATCCACCACCTAGTTAACGTCACATTCTCAGGACCAACACATAACTTGTCCATCTCAAAGTGGTTATGTGTTCCCAGATATTTGAGCAGGATTATTGAACACCAGGTTGGTTTCTGGGGATAACTAAAACTAGAAATGAGCAGCACATCATTAAATATCTGAAAGATCAGTTACATAGAATTACATAGAATTTACAACATAGAAACAGGCCATTCAGCCCAACTGGTCCATGCCAGTATTTATGCTTCACACGAGCCTCCTCCCACCCTTCTTCATCTCACCCAATCAGCATAACCTTCTATTTCTTTCTCCCTCCTGTGTTTATCTACCTTCACCTTAAATTCATCTGTGCTATTCGCCTCAACTACTCCTTGTGGTAGCAAGTTCCACGTTCTAACCACTCCCTTGGTAAAGGAGTTTCTCCTGAATTCCTTATTGGATTTATTGGTGACTATCTTATATTTACAGCCATTAATGCTTTCAGGGGCTCCCTTGGTAGAAGAGTTCTGATGAAGTGTTCCTCCTGAATCATTAACCGTTTTTTCCTCTTTCAGGTGCTGACTGACCTGCAGTGTATTTCCAGTATTTTCTGTTTTCACTTCAGATCTCCAGCATTTGTCCTTTTTGGCTTTTAGAAGTCATGGGTAAATCCTTGCAATGAGTTTGCTTACATCAAAAATGTGTAGTTCTTATATCGTTCAAAGGTTCAAAGAATAGCATCAAACAGTAAAGGTATAAAGCAAGATTCATTATAGTTGAAAATAACCATTGTTCAAGAATCATTCAATATAGGATATACTAGTTATGTTACTGGACTAGTAATCTAGAGGCCTGGACGAATAATCCAGAGACATGGGTACAAATCCCACCATGGCAGTTTAAAAAGTTAAAATCAGTAAAAACAAAAGTGCCCATGAAGCTATCATAAAAGCCCAAGTGGGTCACTAATGTCCTTTAGGGAAGGAAACCTGTGGTCCTTATCTGGTCGGGCCTATATGTGACTCCAGTCCCACACCAACGTGTGGTTGACTCTTCACAGCCTTCTGAAGTGACCTAGCAAGCCACTCATTTGCATCAAACTGTTGCAATTGAACAGGAAGGCCTACCACCGCCAGCACCAAGTGGGGGTGGGTAATAAATGCCCCACCTTATCAGCAATGCCCACATCCCGAGAATGAAAAATACAAGCTCAACCCCGGCTGGCAACCTCGGACTTGATCCAACTGATTGCACTTAACTGAAACACTGAGATACCTATCAATTTTCATACTCAGATGGGAACATTAGGTTGTAAAGTCCAGACAGTGAAAATGATTTCATTGGTGGCAACTGAGTGAGCAACCACTGGAAAAGAGCAAGTTCTGAAACTCAGCGGTTCCCCAATTCTTTCACGCACTGCACAACTTTCTATACCTGACGGCGATACTCTCTGCCACACAGAACCTGACAGACCTTCATAAGACACTGAAATCCCACTCAAAGGAGGGTATTATGATACAGCTCTCGCTTTCCCAAGTTTCCCACCAAAGGTCCAAGTTTGCCCATTGCAAATGGGTGTTAAAGGCTGGCAGGATTATCACCTCTTTTACCTGCCATTCTAGTTCAAGATATGGTGGCTGCTTGCAAAAGGTCTCTACCACAGGATCACTCCCTTCACCACCGGCGCACCGTGGCTGCAGTGTGTACCATCCACAGGATGCACTGCAGCAACTCACCAAGGCTTCTTCAACAGCACCTCCCAAACCCGCGAACTCTACCACCTAGAAGGACATGGACAGCAGGCACATGGGAACAACACCACCTGCACGTTCCCCTCCAAGTCACACACCATCCTGACTTGGAAATATATCGCCGTTCCTTCATCATCGCTCACAATCCTGGAACTCCCTACCTAACAGCACTGTGGGAGAACCTTCACCACACGGACTGCAGCAGTTCAAGAAGGCGGCTCACCACCACCTTCTCAAGGGCAATTAGGGATGGGCAATAAATGCCGGCCTCGCCAGCGACGCCCCACATCCCATGAACAAATAAAAAAAAGAGGGCGGAGAGGGTCAAAGAAGGCAACAGGAACCGAGGGCAGACTGCCTTTGACTACCAGTGTGCCAACAAGCCTACACACAGCTCCCTGGCAACTACCTGTTCAGGCTTCTGTTTCTGGAGGTAGGCAGTTGCAGAGCTGAGCCATCTGCTGCAGGGACACTTGCCATCTACCTCCAGTATTAGGATGGACTGCCAGTGATAGTCAAGGCCACCTCCCCCTTACACATTCCTGCCATCTACCTCCAGTATAAGGATGGTTTACCACCTCCTTCCTACACTTTCCTGCCTCTGCCTCCTTCGCGGCTAACGTAGGGATCATATGCAGTATCAACAAATTTATCGCCCAAAGACAGAAGAATAGAACAGCACCGAAGAAGGCCATTCAGCCCATCATACCTATTCCAGCTTTGCTAGAGCAATCCAAAACTAATCCCACTGCTCCGCACTTTCCCCATAATCCTGTACCTTCCTCCACTTAAAATATTTATATAATTTTCCCTTAAATAATGCAATGGTCTCTGTTTCAAACATTCCCTGTTGCAAAGTGTTCCGTGCCCCAACAATCCCCTCAACATAAAGAAATTCCTCTTAACCTCTTTGTTCACTCTCTTAGTGACAATTTTAAGTAGATGACCCCTCGAGACTGACTCCCTAACTAGAGGAAAATACTCTTTCCCTATTTACCCTATCAAAAATCCTTATTATTTTAAAAACCTCTATTAAATCTCCTCTTAGCCTTCTCTGCTCCAGTGGAAATAATCCCAGTATCTGAAGTTTCTCCTCATCAATAAATGTTTCCATTATCGGCTTTTCCTGGTGAGTCTACACTGGACACTCTCAATGGCTTTAATGACCTTTCTATAATGGGTTGCCCAAAACTGCACCCGATACTCTAACTGTGGCCTAACCAATGTTTTGCACAAATTTATCATTACCAATTTACTCTTGTACCCTATGCCCCTATTTCGAAAGCCGAAGATTCTATTGGCCTTTTTATTGGCTTTATCTACCTGCACTCACAGGGAATTATCACCAGGAATTTTCTCGGAGTGTCTCCCACTCCACTGCCATAAATTTGGTAGAAGTTTGGTGAAAAGTCTGTTTACATGTATAAATAGGAGTTCCACCAAATGTCCACCAAAGTTATGGAGGTAAAGCAGGAGAAACTCTGAGGAAATTCCCAGTGAATGTATTTGAACCCCTGGATCTCTCTGTTCAACACTCATTTACCCAAACTCTTTGTTTCATGCCTGTCGACCAATTTCCATCCACATTGTTACATTTCCTCTTGTATTATATGCCTGAATTTTTCTAACAACCCTTTTGTGAACAGCTTCTGACATTATTGAACACCTTCCAGCTGCAGGTCAGGCAGCATCTGTGGAGACAGAAACAGAGTTAACGTTTCAGGCTAATGACCTTTCATCTGAACGGTCGTATTTAGCGAGTGTCCGTACTTTAGGTAGACCGTGCAATTATGGGCTTCTAGAAGAAAGTCTATTCAGGGATGGAATAGCTATTGGGATACATAACATTGCTACTAAGAAAAGATTTTTTACCAGAATTAAGACTGACATTAAAGCTTGCAGTGACATATGGAGCTAGTGTATTTCCAGCATTTTCTGTCTTTATTACACTAAATACGACTTTTGTCCCATCAGGATCAGGGGTCAAGAGCATAGCGTTCATAAGCTTCATGAGCTTCCCCAAACACAGGATTGGTCTGTCTTGCTAACATCAACTCCCATAACGGTCCTGTCATCATCGGTATCAAACTGAAGACCATCAAATATTTTCAGTGTCTGTCTGGCAATTAGAGTAGCAGTTCTGTGATCTTTTGGCTGCTTCAGAGGACATAATGCAATCTCTTAGCTGTCCTGTAATCTCCCAACGCTTTCCCAATTGCTTGCTAGATTACCTGCCATTTCTAGTTTTTGTTGGGTATGGTAGATTTTGTATAAAGGCTGTACATTGGCTGCATTCCCAATGCTTCACATTCTGATGCTTCATTTTAAACGACTTTCTGGCTGATACAGGAGTATACAACAGCTTATACAGCAAGTAACAATTGAATAATAATAATGCGGTAAGTGGATTGCTTAGATGAAAAGCACATGAAGCTGTAAGAAACAGGCTTTTGAACCTTCAAATGTCATTCTTTTTCTTTTGTATCACCTTCTGAAATATACTGGTAGATTCCGCGCGGTGTTTGTTATTAAGGTTGGTCAGTAACAAGTAAGAAAAGACTTCACTAGCAAGAGGGTCAGTAACCAAAGGACACAGATTTAAAATAATTGGCAAAAAATGCAGGGGGAAGATGAGGAGAATTTGTTTTACTCAGTAAATTTTTATGACCTGAAATGCACTGCCTGAAAAGGTGGCAGAAGCAGATTCAATGGTAACTTTCAAAAAGGAATTGGATATATACATAAAAAGGAAACATTTGCAGGGCTATGGGGAAAGATTAGGGGAGTGGGACTAATTGGATAGTTCTTTCAGAGAGCCGGCACAGGCCCGATGGGCCAAATGGCCTCCTTCTCTGCTGTCTGATTCTATGTTTCTAAGTGCTACAATGAAGAATCTCGGCAGTAGATTTTTTTAGACCTCGGATGAATACGAGACCTCGAAAGGTATGTGCATGGGTCAAAATGGAGGGAGAGGAGGCCTCTACAGGACATTGTCCCTCCAACAAAAGACTTTGGGGTCTTTACTGTGGCTGGCCCGGGCCTACTGCCACCTTCCACCAGGAAGTGATGGTAACTGGCGTAGATGGGAACAAACTGGGCTCCGTTTTTGGGCAGGGTCACAGGTTGAAGTGAAGTTAAGCAGGCAGAAGCTGGGCTGTGGTAGCTCCCTAGTGGCTATACACTGAAGCCCACACGGTATGGGTTCGGTCAGTGAGGTATCACAGCTCAGACTGATCAAGGCAGGTTTTGTTTTTTTTTGCGCGTGGGTATGAAGGATTGCCTGGGTGCAGTGCAGAGCAGAGCGCTGTAGGGCCATAATGGGCAGTCAACATTTCTTGGGCTGCGTCCGCCTGTCAGAGTTTGCTGATAACCCTCACCAAGGGATTTAAACTCCCCGCATAGTCTGGCCTGAGGTCACCCCAGTACGCTGCAGAAACCTTTAACATGTACTATATACTTGTATGAACACAGCGCTACGCAATGAGGTGAGTCCCCTACTGGCTCATGATCAATGCCTCCAACGGCAGGTGAAGGGGTGCCAACTATGGTTGCCACTAATTCCTGGAGGTTTCATCATATGACCCCTGCCTTCAACTGCCCCGCCCCCCACTCTCCCACCATTGGTCACCCAACATGTCCATCCTCACAGCGCACTGCCTTCCCATGCCAATTGGAAAACCGATTGGATGATTCTTGCCTGTCAGTCAAAACAACCTTTTTTTCCCATCTTCAATATTTTTATAACTGCCCAAAGAAAATGGAAAAAAAACACACACTTTTTTAATGCCCCTTTGCTTTTTCTCCCCGGGTTGCTCACAGCAATGTCCTGGAGGTCAGTCTTCAATCCCTGGAGGCTCCTGAATAATCCTGGAAGGTTGGCATCCCTAGGAGGGCAAGGAAATTAAAATTGCCGTGATAACTTTGATGTACCTGACCGACCTTGGAGCTAAAATCACATCACCTTCTGGAAAAACTATGCAAATGGTTAAAGGCGTCAATTTGTGTCATTTCTCTGAGGTCTCCTGTCAAAGTTACTCACTCTCACTCATACAATCCCTCCCACCTCACTCTCACTATCCCTTCCACCTCACAATCACTCACTACAATCTCTCCCACCTCACAATCACTCACTACAATCCCTCCCACTTCACACTCACTCACTACAATCCCTCCCACCTCACACTCACTCACTACAATTCCTCCTGTCTCACACTCACTCACTACAAACCCTCCCACCTCACACTCACTCATTACAACTCCTCCCATTTCACACTCACTCACTACAAACCCTGCCGTTTCACACTCACTCACTACAATCCCTCCCACCTCACACTCACTCACTACAATTCCTCCCAACCCACACTCACTCACTACAATCCCTCCCACCTCACACTCACTCACTACAACTCCTCCCATCTCACAATCACTCACTACAACTCCTCCCATCTCACACTCACGACAACCCCTCCCACCTCACTACACTCACTACAACCCCTCCCACCTCACACTCACTCACTACAACCCCTCCCACCTCACACTCACTCACTACAACCCCTCCCGCTTCACACTAAATCACTACTGGAGCAAAAGGAAATACTTGTATTTATTTAGCATCTTTCACAATCTCAGGACGTCCCAAACTGCTTTATAGCCAATTAAGTACTTTTTGAAGTGTAGTCAGTGTTGAATTTTAGAAAATGTGGCAGCCAATTTGTGCACAGCAAGGTCCCACAAACAGCAATGAGATAATGACCAGACAGTCTGTTTTAGTGATGTTGGTAGAGGGATAAATATTGGCCAGGACACCGGGGAGAACTCCCCAGCTCTTTTTAGAAATAGTGCCATGGGATCTTTTACATCCACCTGAGAGGCCAGATGGGGTCTTGGTTCAACATCTCACCCGAATGTACCTCCCTCTCACTCTCCACCAGCACTCCCAAGTCTGTCTCAACACCTTAATTCTATGTTATGCTCCAATTCGTCCAGCAACTTCCTCCTTAAAATCACAATATCATCTCCATTATCCTCATGTAACCTTCAGCCTTTATACTGAGCAACTGCTCACACTCGATGACTCCACCTGAACCTGAACCTTCTCCTCCGACTTTCTCTCCATCCTGACCTCACTCAACCTTATCCTGCACATAAACTCTCTCACTCACACCCACCCCGCAAACACTCCCACTCACACTCGCACCACAAACACCCCCACTCACACCCACCCCCCAAACTCTCCCACTCACACCCACGCCCCAAACTCTCCCACTCACACTCGCACCCCAAACTCTCCCACTCACACCCACCCCGCAAACACTCCCACTCACACCCACCCCCCAAACACCCCCACTCACACCCACACCCCAAACTCTCCCACTCACACCCACCCCGCAAACACTCCCACTCACACTCGCACCACAAACACCCCCACTCACACCCACACCCCAAACTCTCCCACTCACACCCACCCCGCAAACACTCCCACTCACACTCGCACCACAAACACCCCCACTCACACTCACACCCCAAACTCTCCCACTCACACCCACGCCCCAAACTCTCCCACTCACACCCACACCCCAAACACCCCCACTCACACCCACACCCCAAACTCTCCCACTGACACTCGCACCCCAAACTCTCCCACTCACACCCACCCCCCAAACTCTCCCACTCACACCCACCCCCCAAACTCTCCCACTCACACCCACCCCCCAAACACTCCCACTCCAACTCGCACCACAAACACCCCCACTCACCCCCACCCCCCAAACACTCCCACTCGCACAACAAACACCCCCACTCACACCCACACCCCAAACAATCCCACTCACACCCACCCCCCAAACTCTCCCAACTCACACTCACACCCCAAACTCTCACACTCACACTCACACCCCGAACTCTCCCACTCACACTCACACCCCAAACTCTCACACTCACACTCACACCCCAAACTCTCCCACTCACACTCACACCCCAAACTCTCACACTCACACTCACACCCCAAACTCTCACACTCACACCCCAAACTCTCCCACTCACACTCACACCCCAAACTCTCCCACTCACACCCACCCCCCAAACTCTCCCACTCACACTCGCACCACAAACACCCCAACTCACACCCACCCCCCAAACTCTCACACTCACACTCACACCCCAAACTCTCCCACTCACACCCACCCCCCAAACTCTCCCACTCACACCCACACCCCAAACTCTCCCACTCACACCCACACCCCAAACTCTCCCACTCACACTCGCACCACAAACACCCCCACTCACACCCACCCCCCAAACACTCCCACTCACACTCACACCCCAAACTCTCCCACTCACACTCACACGCCAAACTCTCCCACTCACACTCATACCCCAAACACTCACACTCACACTCACACCCCAAACTCTCCCACTCACACTCACACCCCAAACTCTCCCACTCACACCCACCCCCAAACTCTCCCACTCACACTCACACCCCAAACTCTCCCACTCACACCCACACCCCAAACTCTCCCACTCACACTCGCACCACAAACACCCCCACTCACACCCACCCCCCAAACACTCCCACTCACACTCACACCCCAAACTCTCCCACTCACACCCACCCCCCAAACTCTCCCACTCACACTCACAACCCAAACACCCCCACTCACACCCACCCCCCAAACACCCCCACTCACACTCACACCCCAAACTCTCTCACTCACACTCACACCACAAACATCCCCACTCACACTCACACCCCAAACTCTCCCACTCACACCCACCCCCCAAACTCTCCCACTCACACCCACCCCCCAAACTCTCCCACTCACACCCACCCCCCAAACACTCCCACTCCAACTCGCACCACAAACACCCCCACTCACCCCCACCCCCCAAACACTCCCACTCGCACAACAAACACCCCCACTCACACCCACACCCCAAACAATCCCACTCACACCCACCCCCCAAACTCTCCCAACTCACACTCACACCCCAAACTCTCACACTCACACTCACACCCCGAACTCTCCCACTCACACTCACACCCCAAACTCTCACACTCACACTCACACCCCAAACTCTCCCACTCACACTCACACCCCAAACTCTCACACTCACACTCACACCCCAAACTCTCACACTCACACCCCAAACTCTCCCACTCACACTCACACCCCAAACTCTCCCACTCACACCCACCCCCCAAACTCTCCCACTCACACTCGCACCACAAACACCCCAACTCACACCCACCCCCCAAACTCTCCCACTCACACCCACACCCCAAACTCTCCCACTCACACCCACACCCCAAACTCTCCCACTCACACTCGCACCACAAACACCCCCACTCACACCCACCCCCCAAACACTCCCACTCACACTCACACCCCAAACTCTCCCACTCACACTCACACGCCAAACTCTCCCACTCACACTCATACCCCAAACACTCACACTCACACTCACACCCCAAACTCTCCCACTCACACTCACACCCCAAACTCTCCCACTCACACCCACCCCCCAAACTCTCCCACTCACACTCACACCCCAAACTCTCCCACTCACACCCACCCCCCAAACTCTCCCACTCACACTCACAACCCAAACACCCCCACTCACACCCACCCCCCAAACACCCCCACTCACACTCACACCCCAAACTCTCTCACTCACACCACAAACATCCCCACTCACACTCACACCCCAAACTCTCCCACTCACACCCACCCCCCAAACTCTCCCACTCACACCCACCCCCCAAACTCTCCCACTCACACCCACCCCCCAAACACTCCCACTCCAACTCGCACCACAAACACCCCCACTCACCCCCACCCCCCAAACACTCCCACTCGCACAACAAACACCCCCACTCACACCCACACCCCAAACAATCCCACTCACACCCACCCCCCAAACTCTCCCAACTCACACTCACACCCCAAACTCTCACACTCACACCCCGAACTCTCCCACTCACACTCACACCCCAAACTCTCACACTCACACTCACACCCCAAACTCTCCCACTCACACTCACACCCCAAACTCTCACACTCACACTCACACCCCAAACTCTCACACTCACACCCCAAACTCTCCCACTCACACTCACACCCCAAACTCTCCCACTCACACCCACCCCCCAAACTCTCCCACTCACACTCACACCCCAAACTCTCCCACTCACACCCACCCCCCAAACTCTCCCACTCACACCCACACCCCAAACTCTCCCACTCACACCCACACCCCAAACTCTCCCACTCACACTCGCACCACAAACACCCCCACTCACACCCACCCCCCAAACACTCCCACTCACACTCACACCCCAAACTCTCCCACTCACACTCACACGCCAAACTCTCCCACTCACACTCATACCCCAAACACTCACACTCACACTCACACCCCAAACTCTCCCACTCACACTCACACCACAAACTCTCCCACTCACACCCACCCCCCAAACTCTCCCACTCACACTCACACCCCAAACTCTCCCACTCACACCCACACCCCAAACTCTCCCACTCACACTCGCACCACAAACACCCCCACTCACACCCACCCCCCAAACACTCCCACTCACACTCACACCCCAAACTCTCCCACTCACACCCACCCCCCAAACTCTCCCACTCACACTCACAACCCAAACACCCCCACTCACACCCACCCCCCAAACACCCCCACTCACACTCACACCCCAAACTCTCTCACTCACACTCACACCACAAACATCCCCACTCACACTCACACCCCAAACTCTCCCACTCACACCCACCCCCCAAACTCTCCCACTCACACCCACCCCCCAAACTCTCCCACTCACACCCACACCCCAAACTCTCCCACTCACACCCACACCCCAAACTCTCCCACTCACACTCGCACCACAAACATCCCCACTCACACCCACACCCCAAACTCTCCCACTCACACCCACTCCCCAAACTCTCCCACTCACACTCGCACCATAAACACCCCCACTCACACTCACACCACAAACACCCCCACTCACAGCCACATCCCAAACTCTCCCACTCACACTTGCACCACAAACACCCCCACTCACACTCGCACCACAAACACCCCCACTCACACTCACACCCCAAACTCTCCCACTCACACCCACTCCCCAAACTCTCCCACTCACACTCGCACCATAAACACCCCCACTCACACTCACACCACAAACACCCCCAATCACACCCACACCCCAAACTCTCCCACTCACACTTGCACCACAAACACCCCCACTCACACTCGCACCACAAACACCCCCACTCACAGCCACATCCCAAACTCTCCCACTCACACTTGCACCACAAACACCCCCACTCACACTCGCACCACAAACACCCCCACTCACACTCACACCACAAACACCCCCACTCACACCCACACCCCAAACACCCCCACTCACACTCACACCCCAAACTCTCCCACTCACACTTGCACCACAAACATCCCCACTCACACTCACACCACAAACACCCCCACTCACACTCACACCCCAAACTCTCCCACTCACACTCACACCACAAACACCCCCACTCACACTCACACCACAAACACCCCCACTCACACTCACACCCCAAACTCTCCCACTCACACTCACACCACAAACACCCCCACTCACACTCACACCACAAACACCCCCACTCACACTCACACCCCAAACTCTCCCACTCACACTCACACCACAAACATCCCCACTCACACCCACACCCCAAACTCTCCCACTCACACTCACACCACAAACATCCCCACTCACACCCACACCCCAAACTCTCCCACTCACACCCACACCTCTAACTCCCCCACTCACACCCCACCCACCCATAGAAACATAGAAAATAGGAGCAGGAGTAGGCCATTCGGCCCTTCGAGCCTGCTCCACCATTCAATATGATCATGGCTGATCCTCTACTATCTCAACACCATATTCCCACTCTCTCCTCATACCCCTTGATGCCTTTTGTGTCTAGAAATCTATCTTGCTCTTTATTAAATATATTCAGTGACTTGGTCTCCACAGCCTTCTGTGGTAGAGAATTGCACAGGTTCACCACCCTCTGAGTGAAGAAATGTCTCCTCACCTCAGTCCTAAATGTCCTACCCCGTATCATGTCCCCCGTTGTTTTTTATATGTGGTTGTACCCCTGACCCTGTCACATTACTCATGTACCAGGTTACATTCAGGGTACACTGGGAAACAATGCCCACTCACCCTTTACCCCTCGCCGAGCAAACAGACAGTATTTCTGAGGTTTACTGAAAACAAAGCATTTTAACCCATATGTAAGACATTTGCAATTGTTAAGACCTCACCATGTATTAGTTGCCATGGTGACTCAGGAAGTTAAATTGCTGTGGTGGGTTATGAAGTCATATGGATCCAGTAGGTCCCAGGTTGGCTTTAATATTAGTAAACAGAAACATTCATGGATTTACAAGCTCCCTGCAATGATTCTCTGCCCTGAGCATATATTAAACTGTACTGTTCAAGTCTATAATCTCAAACAAAGTCTGATTGCACTCAGTTGCCTCACGGGGAGCTCCCTCTGCAGTCTGTCTGCTCTTTACACGTGGCTGCAAATATCCCGTGATTAAACCCAGTGCACCTCATACACGTAATATCAGTCTCATCGCTGGGAACATCGTGCGACACATCCCATAAATTCGAGTGCCACAATTTGCCCTTTGTACAGAGTGTCTATTGACACCACCGTGTTGGAGGTGGGGCAGGACTTACGACAGGACTCACAGCAGAACAAAATCTATTTACTCAACAAACAGCAAACAGAGTCTATTTAAACAGTGCACAACAGCAAACAATCTATTTACTCAGCAAGCAGAGTCTATTTAAAAAAAAAGCCTCCACGAACAAATGCAAACAGAACTCATGGGGGTGATTTTAACCCCCAAGAACGGGTGAGTTGAGGGCGGGAGGGAGTTGAAAATAGTTGTTTTTTGGGTCGCGACCGCAACCCGGCTTTATTTCTGAGTTTAACGTCGGCATGTAAAATTACAGGCTTCTCACTGGGAATGCCAAGTCTGAAAATTTTGCAGTTGCAACCCAAAAAAACAACTATTTTCAACTCCCACCCGCCCCCAGCCCACCCGTTCTTGGTGGTTAAAATTGTCCCCCAAGACCGAAACTGCAGCAAAGTCTCCCGATAAAAGCAGGATTATTTCTCCAGAAAAAAGCAGTGAGTGGTGGATAGTTACGCAATAAAAATTAGGCGCGTAAAATCGATCCCAGTCACTCACAGCAGTGCGGTCTCCAGGGGTGATTGATCAGGGAATTACCCAATCACCCTGGCCAGAATGCAGATCTGAGTGGTGGCCAATCACTTCCGCAATGAATCTCTTCCCCACTTGTGGTGGACTTTTTTCTCCTGGGCTAGCACTCATGTATCTTGAGTCCTGCTTGGTGCTGCTTCGTCTTTTGGGTTTTCGGGTGCCGGGACTCCCTGGACCATCATTGCCTTCCCACAAGGCCATGATGCTGCTGCACCTGTTGTCTTCCAAACAATTTCCCTGTGCATGTAGGGTTACCAACCCTCCAGGATTGCCCTGGAGTCTCCAGGAATTCAAGATTAATCTCCCGAACACTGATGCGAGCAAACCAGGGAAGAAAAATCAAATTGGGCGTTTTTTCTTTCATTTTCTTGGAACACTTTTGTTTATTATTAGTTTATAAAAATATTGGATCTGGGAAAAGTGACCGTTTGACTGGGTGGGGCAGTTGGAGACGGGAGGTCATGTGATAAAACCTCCAGGAACACATCCAACCAGAGTTGGCAACCCTACACAGGTAGGTGCAAAACAAGGTTTCCCCACTTGCAACAAGTCGGGCCCTTTCTGTACCGCTCTGCATTATGAGAAACAGGAGCCTCCATTACCAGCGGATGACGATCCTCAGGGTAGGTGGGTCTGAGATCACGATCCCACGCATGAAATTCCTGCCAAATGTGGACGGTGGTTTTTAAATACTCTTTTTAAGTTCCCCCGACATTGGAGGAAAAATTCCCAGTTTCATTTTGGGAGCTGCCATGTTGGGCGTCCCAGCCGAAATGGAACTGCTGGTAGTGGTTTATGTGGCAAGTCTGCCAACCAGTGGCTGTCATTGTTTTAAGTAAGGATTAGTTTTCATAGCAGTCCTGATATCAATTAAGGTGCTTCAATGAAATGAAAGGATTCGGTGATTCGTCCATGACTCGATTCCTGGCCGAGACTGAGTGCATTCTGGGAGCGCCTGAATGAGCTGTCAGAGCTGAGCCTGGTCCTACTCTCATCCAATGTCTGCACTCATGCACTTTTAGCAGGGTTGATTGGATGGCACTCCGAAATGGCTAATTCCCCTTCCTTCCCCCCCCCTCACCTCCCTCACTCCCCTCACCTCCCCTCCCCCTCACCTCGGATCTCCTCCCTCTCATTTCCCCTCCCCTCACCTCCCCTCCCCCTCACCTCTGATCTCCTCCCCCTCACCTCCCCTCCCCCTCACATCCTCCTGCCCCATCACCTCCCCTCCCCTCTTCCTCACCTCTGATCTCCTCCCCCTCACCTCCCCTCCCCCTCACCTCTGATCTCCTCCCCTCACCTCCCCTCCCCCTCACCTCTGATCTCCTCCCCTCCCCTCCTCCTGCCCCATCACCTCCCCTCCCCTCTTCCTCTCCTCCCCTCCCCATACCCCTCCCCCTCACCTCATCTCCCCCTCCTCTCACTTCCCCTCCCCCTCCCCCCTGCCCCATCACCTCCCTCTCCCCTTCCCCGCCCCCTTATCTCTCCCCCTCCTCTCCCCTCCTGTCCCCTCCCTCCCCTCCTTCTCCTCCCCCTCACCTCACCTCCCAACCCTTCCCTCCCTTGCCCCATCACCTCCCCTCCCCCTCGCTAACTGACTAATTACTAAGGCCTAATTACAATACCCTAACCAGGGCAGTTAACTCAACACAGGCTAAGGTTCAAACCTGGGGCCGTCCTGGTCTGTACGATGCATTAGACGGGGCGCGCGGACTGTATTCTCCCCACGGACAAATCGTGCTTTAGTTCACCTGGGAATATTGTCCAGATTTGACAATCCCTTTTCGCGATCGTACGACTTGCAGCAGTTCCGGGGAAGTGCTTGTGAGGCAGCTTTCTGAAGCCAGTGAAGAGAATCGTTATAAAAAATCAGTTTATAAAAAAAAAAATGTTACAAAATATATCCGGGAGGCACGCTGTGCGATATTTAATTCAAGAAGTGCAACATTTTTTCTCAGTTACCACACTCTGGCTGACACCTTGTTCAATTCCGTCCTATATTACAACGGGGCACATAGCCCCAGAGGTATTTTTATTACACTAGCGACTTGTCATAAAAGAGAAAATAAAGATCTATGGAGCCCATGCTCCATCAGGTAATAAATTTTCTGCTACTCATATTGCAGCAGACGCACAGTCCCTGACTATATTTTGTTAAATCGATGGATCTTCCCTCTTCCTCTTGTTGAAACACTGCCCTGGGATAAATTAATAAAGAATGACAAATCCTTCTGTCTACTGTTCACAAGCACACAATCTTAAATATTGCAGCAGACATTGTCCATGGGTTCGGCACACTGGTAAAACACAGGTCTACATCGCAAAATACTTATCACTGAGGCTATTTAAATCAGGCCAAGTGGGAACTTGCACATCTGATGCTGCCTACATTTTTAAACATATTTTATCATTAAAATCTTTGTGCTGAATTTTTCTGCTCATCACGTTGAAGGTGGCCTGCTGGGAAATGCGACGCACTGTATCTCAATTTTCCTCGTCCTTTTCATTGAGAGTGAGACTTTTTTATTTTAAATTTTGTCCCCCTTTGCTCTTTAGGCTGAGTGATGAGGAAAGGTTTTCTGAGCTCGCGCTCCTGGTGGGAAACTTCATCCATCGCGGACGTGCTGCCCACAACTTTTGGGAGATTCCGGGGAACGAGTCCGTGATTTCCCGACAGATTATGCCAGCAGGCAAGGACGTGCATTTGGAAAATCGGTCCGTGATCTTTGGGCTACTGGCTGCCCTCTGATGCCTGACTCAAGTCGGCACCCTTCACATGGGAATCTAGACCGTGAAGCCTAGATTATCCATGCAGTGCGACTTTGCTTGCATAGACTGGGCTTGTATTCCCTTCAGTGTAGAAAATTAAGGAGTGATCTAATTGAGATGTTTAAGATGATTACAGGATTTGATAAGGCAGATAGAGAGAAACAATTTCCTCTGGTGGGGGGAGTCCAGAACAAGGGGGCATAACCTTAAAATTAGAGCCAGGCCGTTCAGGGGTGATGTCAGGAAGCACTTCTTCACACAAAGAGCAGTGGAAATCTGGAATTCTCTCCCCCAAAAAGCTATTGAGGCTGGGGGTCAATTGAAAATTTCAAAACTGAGATTGATAGATTTTTGTTAGGCAAGGGTATTAAGAGATATAGAAACAAGGCAGGTAGATAGAGTTAAGATACAGATCAGCCATGATCTCATTGAATGGTGGAACAGGCTTGAGGGGCTGAATGGCCTACTCCTGTTCCTATGTTTAGTGACAGACAAGGGCAGTCGAATCTGAGCTCATCTGGTCCCCACTCTATGTCCACACACACACACACACACACACACAAACTTCCCAGCATGGATCACTGGATTGTAATCATAAGGGGGAGCTGAAACAGGAGTTTTATTTAATTCAGATGGCCTTGCTTAACTGTACACAGATGGGACCCTGCTGAACCAGCCCTGATGACGTGCTTTGTTGAGATTGTTTTCCAGGATGAACAATTGTACTGATCTAAGCATGGCATGTGGCTGTATTGATTGATAACATGCCCCTTCCGTGTCTCACCAGGCTGCTTCAGTTTTTGTCTATCTGTTTCTAGCTCTGTGTTCAGACCTGGTGGTAAAGGAGGTCAGAGGTCGTCCTGGACCAGAGAGGAGGCAAACCAGCCCTGATTTCATAACCACCAATACATTTTTAAATTGTTTTTTGAATCACAAATCTTCCATATTAAATCACAGTTTCCAGGTTTGATGGTCAATTTTCTTTTACAGGAACTATTCCACTTTACACCGACTTTTTAAAAAAAATTTACGCAGTGAGTTGTTGTGATCTGGAATGCACTGCCTGAAAGGGTGGTGGGAGCAGATTCAATAATAACTTTCAAAAGGGAATTGGATAAATACTTGAAGGGGAGAAAATTAAAGGGCGATAGGGGAAAGAGCAGGGGAGTGGTACTAATTGGACAGCTCTTTCAAAGAGCCAGCACAGGCACAATGGGCTGAATGGCCCCATTCTGTTCTGTAAGACTGCAATGGAGTTCCTCACGATCATCAGTTTTTTTCTTTGGATACAAGTACTTACGTTGTGTTTGTGAGTAGCACCTTTCGTTCAAACATTCGAGATTCCTCCTGTCAGATTAGTGCCTCGTTAATTTGACCTTTTATCAGAATTTTGTTTCTCACTCCACAGATGCTGTCTGACCTGCTGAGTGTTTCCAGCATTTTCTGTTTTTAATACTGTTTCTATCTAAGTAACCTCAACAATTCTAATCATTAACAAAAGTTAACAAGTCCTTACTAAGCCTTTTTGCCCCTCTATTTGTTAATGGGAGAAAATTACCATTTGGCTGAGAATAATGCAGTTTGCTGAAAATGTATGAGAACTTTCTCCACCAGGGCACTTACTTCACTGAGCCACATAAGGAGATATTAGGACAGGTGACCAAAAGCTTGGTCAAAGAGATAGGTTTTAAGGAGCTTCTTAAAGGAGGAGAGAGAGGTAGAGAGGTGGAAAGGTTTAGGGAGGGAATTCCAGAGCTTAGGGCCTAGGCAGCTGAAGGCACGGCCGCCAATGGTGGAGCGTTGAAAACCGGGGATGCGCAAAAGGCCAGAATTGGATGAGCGCTGAGATCTCGGAGGGTTGTAGGGCTGCAGGAGGTTACAGAGATAGGGAGTGGTGAGGCCTTGGAGGGATTTGAAAATAAGGATGAGAATTTTAAAATGGAGGCACTGCCAGACCAGGAGCCAATGTAGGTCAGTGAGCACAGGGGTGATGGGAGAACGGGACTTGGTGCAAGTTAGGATACGGGCAGCAGAATTTTGGATGAGCTCAAGTTTACGAAAGGTGGCAGGTGGTCGGCCGGCTAGGTGAGTATTGGAATAGTCGAGTCTAGAGGTAATTTCAGCAGCAGATGATGGCAGATTTGCAAGGAAACAGAAGTGAAAACGCATTAATTATTTATGTTCGGATGTCCCTTGTAGCCATAACAGTGTTGGTCCTCATGATGCTCTCCACCATTATCCTCTGTCTCCAAAGCAGTTGGGGTCACCTATACAGGAACCTCAATGTCCGAAGCCTTTTTCGACTATACACCTGTGCAGGGAACAACAAGCTACCGCTACACAGGATACACACTTGGGAGCATATTGCAGAGCTCCTCCTGATCTATCCAGGCAACAAAAACAGACCCCCCCCCACCTCCCTTTGGACCCCTAAAGTATCTCAATGATAACCCTTGTGGTGCTCCTCAACTCCTATTCACAGAGGGATCATAATCCATGGATATGTGTTGTCGTCCAGAAACCATCCAGTCACTTGACTATTTACCTTGACGAGATCCGGGCGGGTAGGGTTTCTGAGGGTGAATGCATCATGGTCACTTCCAGTAAAGCTGGCATTGATGTGAAGGAATCTTTGCTTGTGGTCACACACCAGCTCGGCTTTCACTGAGTGGTGCCCCTTTCTGTTAGGAAAGTTATGGAGGGGAGGGGGTTAACAGTTACCGCTAGCAATGGCACATGTGTGCCATTTATTGTACCCTGCACTTTGGGAAATCCAGCCACATGATAAAACTGGATGACCCTATCATGCTAATGCCTTGCTGTTATGTGGAACTGGATGAATTCCTCTGCTCTCCTAAAAATGGTGTTGGTGACCTGACGAGAGCCCCCCGTGGGTGATGTTATACAGGTCCCCTGTGACTGTTTGAATGGATCCAACGGCATAGAAATTGAGTGTGATCTGGCAGAGCTGTCTGGGCAGATGATCTTGGCTGCAGGTCTTCATGCAGTAGCTGGCACAGCTCCTCTTTTGCCTCTTTGGAGAAGCGCACTCTTCTCACACACAAGGCCTCGTTGAAGTCTTCATAAGGTGACCTGTAAATTCTTTTGTTGGGGGGCGGGGGTGGTGGGTAATATCTTATGGGTTGAATCCTCCTCAAATCCTGCCTCATCTTCCTTTCCTCCCCCACTAAAATAGTGAAGAAGGGAATACCCATTGAGAATCCTGTAACTGTAACTCAGAACCTCGTGTGTGTGTGTGTGCGTGTGTGTGTGTGTGTGTGTGGGGTGGGGGTTTCTGTTGGCCTCATGCTGTCCGCTGTTTCCAGGTGCAAAGCAAAAATACCCACTCCATCCAACAATCACTTGTCAAAGCTGCGGGCTCCAAATTAAACCATCTCCGGCAGTATCATCTGGTGCTGGCAACATGTCCAGCTTCTTTTTAGTGCGGCGTGAATAACTCTTGGTGCAGTGGGAGAGCACTCACGGGTTTTGGCCAGTCCTGCACTGCTCCTCCCCATTATCATAAAGAGTTGCAGGAAGCCTCAATGCATTCACTGTCAGAAGGTCCCAGACCTGATCAGAAATGATGGCACAGCTTTTGTTATGGGGCGTAAACAGGTCCTGCCCCAGACTCCATCACAGATAACCCAGTCAACAGACGCCCCAAACTCACTACAAATTGCAAGTAAATTTGGGGCCCAGATATTTATCCCTTATTTTTTAAATGAGATCCAATTCGTTTTTACTGGGACTCCATTATTCGACTGAGGGGTGGGAGGGGGATGTAAACACTCCTATCGCAGGTTGCATGTTAATTCTGTAGTGGTGTCATCTCGTCCTACCCCCACACTCCTAGTTAAGGTTGGTTTTGGGTGGGGGTGGTGAGTGTATATATTGTGATACACAAAGTGTGTGGGACAGGCTGGATGGACCAAAGGATCTTTTCCTGTCCGCCATTGTTCGTATATAAGCTGCTTACATCCATTACCTGCCCCTCTCCACATTTAAAGGGTGCGGACCATTGATCTCGAGGTCTCGGTGAGAGGGGATCAGAGGGTCTAACTCAGCAGATTGAGTACCAGGCGTCATCCCTGAAATCGCTGGCCTCCTCGAAAGGTGCACGTTTCCGAAATCGAATTTACAGTTTCATCATCCGACAGATGAGCAATGCCTTCCCCAATTTTTCATCTGAGTTTGGCCTTTCACGAACCTCTCCATCACTGTCATTGCTGCTGAGAATTTTGTCGGGCTAACACAAAGACAGTTTCATCAATTGCCTCACAAGGTCCATTGTCTGAGCACAGCAAGTTCTTTCTCTGCAATTCCCTCTACTTCATTCCCTGCAGCAGCAGACGGGTATGGTCCATCATGTAACTGAATTTTTTTTTGATTTAAAAAAGAACAAAATGAAGTGGCATCACTTTCAAATCTTCTATTCACAGCTGAAAGCTTAAGAGGATTTCAGAAAATCAGGAAGAAAATTTGTCTGGTATTTTGCAATCTATTTTACAGAATTTCTATGGGTTTATTGTACGTGACACTGGTATGGCATCATTTATTGCCCATCCCTGGTTGCCCTGAGGGCACTAAAGCCGGTGGTTTTCTCCAGGATTCTCCCGTTTTGGCCACCATAATCATGAAAGAAACTCTGGATAGACAAGTAAAGGGGGTCTCCGCCGATCTTGTGCTGGAGTAATGGCGGATGATCGGGAGAACCCCCAAGGGAATTCCTTGCGTAAGAATCAACCACATAGCGTGGGACTGGAATCACAAATAGGTCAGACCAGGTAGGAGTGGCAGCTTCCCTTCCCTGAAGGGCACCAGTGAACGAGTTGGATTTTTTATGGCAATCCGGCAGATTTAATGGTCATTTTTCTGGGCCAGCCCCAAAATTACCAGATTTTACATATAGAATTACCCCGAATTTACAGTACAGAAACAGGCCATTCGGCCCAACTTGTCTGTGCCGGTGTTTATGCTCCACACAAACTTCCTCCCACCCTACTTCATTTAACCCCATCAGCATATCCTTCTATTCCTTTCTCCCTCATGTGTTTATCAAGCTTCCCCTTAAATCCATTCATGCTATTCGCCTCAACTACTCCTTGTGGTAGCAAGTTCCACATTCAAACCGCTCTCTGGGTAAAGAGGTTTCTCCTGAATTCATTATTAGATTTATGAGTGACTATCTTATATTTATGACTTTGTTTTGGACTTCCCCACAAGTGAAAACATCTGCTCTATGCCTACCCTATCAAACCTCTTCATAATTTTAAAGACCTCCATCAGGTTCCCCCTCAGCCTTCTCTTTTCTGGAGAAAAGAGCCCCAGCCTGCTCAGCCTTTCCTGATAGCTATAACCTCTCTGTTCTGGTATCATCCTTGTAAACCTTTTTTGTACCTTCGCCAGTGCCTCTATAGCCTTTTTATAATATGGAAACCAGTACCGTGCACAGTACTCCAAGTGTGGTCTAACCAAGGTTCAGTACGAGTTTAACATAACTTCTCTGCTTTTCAATTCTCGTCCTCTAGAAATGAACGCCTGTGCTTTGTTTGCATTTTTTATGGCCTTGTTAACCTGCGTTGTTAATTTTAATGATTCATGTATCTGTACCCCTAGATTTCTTTGCTCCTCTACCCCATTTAGACTCTTATTTTTCAAGGAGTATGTGGCCTCCTTATTCCTCCTACCGAAAGGCACCACCTCACACTTATCTATATTGAAATTCATTTGCCATTTATTGAGTTCATTTTCTCATTATTCCATGGTGGGATTGACTGCGTGATCTCGGGGTTACTTGTTCCAGTACTATAACCACTAGGTTACCGTACACTATGGTGCCCAAAAATGGAGACATTAAATTGATGCTTTTATTTAAATACTCTGGCTTGTTTTCCTGATTGTTCAGTGGATAACTACATGAGGCACACAGAGTAGGAAGATTCTAGGTTCAACCCCAGGTCTGTGCTGAGTTGAGGTGGTTTTGGGGACATCACAAAAACAACTTGTTTTGTATAGCACCTTCAATGTAGAAAAAAATGATCTGAGTGTCACTGGGCCAGAGAAGGAGAAACAATTAAGCAGGGTTCCTGGACCTGTTTGCCATCCAATAACACTTGACAGAAAGTGCACTAGTTTGGGTGTTGGGTGAGGACAGGTATTGGGCAGGCTGAACTCCCCATTTCCCCCATAGTTAAATGGCCTCTGAACAATCACTAGCATCTATAGAAGTGCAAAAGGGGGGAGTCTACTGAATTTTCCTGGCCTGAGCACCCTCCAAGAACAGACCTGGCCTTGCACTGGGGAGAGTAGTTACAGGCTTGAGAGACGTGGACCAATACTCCTGGCTGCTGCAGGGGATGGGGGTTCAACTTACCTGCCACCATCTTGCATCTCCCAGGAACCCTCTAGTCTGTGGAGCAAACCCCACCAGCAGTCCTTTGGGGCACCTACAGATACACTCAAAGGAAAGCGAGGTGAGAGGACCCCCCTCCAGTCTCGTTAGCCTGCTTACACTGGGTCTGCATCAATTATAGCGCTCCCTCAGTCCGGCACTGAAGTGTCAGCCCAGATTAAGTGCTCAAGTCTCTGGAGTGGGGCTTGAACCAATGACCTACTGACTGAGAGGCAAGAGTGTTACCCACTGAGCAAAGGGTGACAACTGGGACTAAATTGGCCCTGGGCTCGCAGAGGGGGTTGATTTTCTGCCTGGTTGGACGGTTCCCATCAGCATGAGGGGACCAAGAAATGGTGTTGGACACATTCCACGATCACACGGCGTGATTTCCCGGGGGAGGGGGCCTTTAAGATGGCACCAATGGGGTAAGAGTTTCATTTCGATATGCAATATAATGCAAATGAACTGATAGGTAATTTTGCGATCCTAACATTCAATTTGCAACATGCTTATCCTGCCCAGATAAAAGGGCGTTTAAGGCCAGTCACATTCTGCCCATTCAGGAAGTAGTTTCTTAAAGGTGAACTGTTTAAATTCTGACTGCTGGAACCAAAATTGTTAAAATGGTGAAATAAAGTGCAACCAATTCATTTTCCTAAGAAGTGATCACTGCAAGTGTGCTCAGTATTATTTATCCTGATGCTTCCCCATGTGGTATGTGTTTCTTGAATATTATCCAGCACTCCTCTTCTCCATCTCTCCAGTGGAAGGAATGAGTGATCTGATTGGCTGCTGGGTGTCTGTGGGAGTGTCTTAAGATTGAAATGACCCTGTACCTCTTTGCATCAGGACCTGCTATTGATTCTGCCGTGTCCAGAACTGCAAAGGTGCCTGCTTTCTGGTAGATTGACCATCATTTCATTTGGTGGGTGGGGGGTAGGAGGTTAGAAACACCACCCCCCCACAACCCCCCCGGCAGATGTGGCACTGCCCTGAGAAGACTGCAGCGTCATTCGAACCTGCTCCAGCTCATCCCTGATGGTGGGCACTCCCTCAGCATGTCCAATGATACCGATGGGAGTGATCTCTGGGGCACCAATGAGGGCAGTGAAACACCACATAATTACTCTCACCATCCAATCTGGCAGCAGGTTCAGGCTGGAAAAACAGACAAGCAACCACAGTGAACTTATGAGGTAAGACGCAGTATAAAACTAAAGGAAGTGGCTCACACAAATGCCAAGAATAGTGATAATCTAGCGGACTGGGAGAAATATAGAAAGCAACAGAGGAACGCAAAGAAAATATTAAGAGCTGCAAGAAGGGAATGCAAAAAAAAACTTGCAAGTAATATAAAGGATAATAATAAAAGTTTTTATAAATATATTAAGAGTAAGAGAGTTGGTAAGGGAGATGTGGGCCCATCAAAGACAGATGTAGAGATGTAGGTGATACTGTAATAGACAACAAGGTAATGGCGGATTTATTAAACAAGTACTTTGTATCTGTTTTCACAGTAGAGGAAGAGGATAAAATACTAGTGATAGAGGGGAAGCTAAAAATAAATCAATGGGAGGAACTCATTGGACTCCATATAAGTAATAAAAAATGGTAATGGAGAAAATAATGGGACTTAGGATAGATAAATTTCCAGGACCTGATGGTTTCCATCCCAGGGTATTAAAAGAAGTAAGTGAGGAAATTGCAGAAGTATTAGCTATAATCTCTTGATTCGGGAATTGTGCCATTAGAATGGAAATTTGCTAATGTCAGTCCATTATTTAAGAAGGGTGGGAGAGAGAAACCAGGTAACTGTAGACCTGTCAGTTTAACATCAGTTGTGAGGAAGCCACGAGAATTGTCCTTAGGGATAGAGTTTTTTTTTACTCGTTCATGGGATGTGGACGTCGCTGGCGAGGTCAGCATTTATTGCCCATCCCTAACTGCCCTTGAGAAGGTGGTGGTGAGCCGCCTTCTTGAACCACTGCAGTCCGTGTGGTGAAGGTTCTCCCACAGTGCTGTTAGGAAGGGAGTTCCAGGATTTTGACCCAGCGACGATATATTTCCAAGTCGGTATGGTGTGTGACTTGGAGGGGAACGTGCAGGTGGTGTTGTTCCCATGTGCCTGCTGCCCTTGTCCTTCTAGGTGGTAGAGGTCGCAGGTTAGGGAGGTGCTGTCAAAGAAGCCTTGGCAAGTTGCTGCAGTGCATCCTGTGGATAGTACATACTGCAGCCACAGTGCGCCGGTGGTGAAGGGAGTGAATGTTTAGGGTGGTGGATGGGATGCCAATCAAGTGGGCTGCTTTGTCCTGGATAGTGTCGAGCTTCTTGAGTGTTGTTGGAGCTGCACTCATCCAGACAAGTGGAGAGTATTCCATCACAATCCTGACTTGTGCCTTGTAGATGGTGGAAAGGCTTTGGGGAGTCAGGAGGTGAGTCACTCGCCGCAGAATACCCAGCCTCTGACCTGCTCTCGTAGCCACAGTATTTATATGGCTGGTCCAGTTAAGTTTCTGGTCAATGGTGACCCCCAGGATGTTGATGGTGGGGGATTCGGTGATGATAATGCCGTTGAATGTCAAGGGGATGTGGTTAGACTCACTCTGTTGGAGATGGTCATTGCCTGGCACTTGTCTGGTGCGAATGTTACTTGCCACTTATAAGCCCAAGCCTGGATGTTGTCCAGGTCTTGCTGCATGCGGGCACGGACAGCTTCATTATCTGATGGGTTGCGAATGGAACCCCTCAGATATCCCTTAGGGATAGAGTGACCGAGCACTTGAGCTAATATGAGTTGATCAGAGAGAGCCAATATGATAAGGGAGTGAGGGTGTGTCGATGAATATTATCTATATGGACTTCCAGAAGACATTTGATAAGGTTCCACACAAGAGATTATTGACAAAAATGAGAGCACATGGAATTGGAGGCAGCCATTTGACTTGGGTTGAAAATTGGTTGGGAGCTCGGAGACAGAAAGTAGTGATAATGGGTATGTACTAAGATTGTTGGGATGTGACAAGTGGTGTTCCCTAGGGATCTGTTCTGGGGCCTCAACTTTTTACCATATTTATTAATGACTTGGATGAAGGAATAGAGAGTTGTATATCCAAGTTTGAAGATGACACTAAGTCAGGATACAGTAAGTTGGGTGGATGGGAGCAGGAAGTTACAAAGGATCATGGACAGATTGGCCCCGATTTTAGAATGGAGGAGGGATGGCAGCGGTGGGAGGGGGTGGGGTGGGGGGTGGGGTTGGGGGTGGGGTGGCTTCCAACTTTGCCATCCGAAAGCTGCACAGTGGGTGGACTGCGCACCCGCATCACAGGCTGTCAGCTGGAGGAGCCCTATTTAAAGGGTCATTGCTCCAAAGGCTTTTGCTGGAGCAAACACCCAGAAATCACAATGGAGCAGCACAGGGGCAAGGCTGCTCCAAGGTTCAGCGACGCCTCACTGCACGTGGTGAGAAGGAGGAGGGAAGTCTTTTACCTGGCGGACGGGAGGAAGTGGCCTGTCTCTGCCACCAAGAAGGCCTGGCTCGAGGTGGCAGAGGAGGTCACCACCAGCAGCAACATCTCCCGCACCTGGGTCCAGTGCAGGAAGCGCTTCAATGACCTAACTAGGTCAGTCAAAGTGAGGACACTTACTGATTCCACTACATTCCGTCTTCCACATCACCGCCCCCACCCCCCAACTCATTCTGCACTGCCAACACTACTCTAGCACATCACTCCTCACACCCACTCAAAGCTCATCCTCAACTTACCTGCACTTCCTCAGCACTTCCTCACCTCCCCATTAGTCATCCCACCACTACCACTCACCCCAATCCTCATACAATGTGATGTCTCTGTCTTATACTCACCCTCTGATGTATCTCTTTCATGGTCAGCCTCATCCAAACAAAGACATTCAGCGGTTGGCCACTTCACCATCACTCACTCACATGTCTGTTCTTTGTCCCCTTCTAGAAGAGAGCGCAAAATGCACACGAGAGGGCGAGAATTGGAGGGGGCTGCAACAAATCGTTGTCCTCACAGACGTGGAGCAGGAGGCGCTGGAGCTCAGCCGAATCCTCGAGTGCCTGTCCATCGGGGACACGAGACTGGCACCCGAAAAAACATCTGGTGACATAATTTTAACATTCAGCACACACAATATGAATTGATGTTAACATGTCTTGCCATCTTCAGCACCTCAGTATGCTCATCGCAACATGACACATCTGTGATGATGCTTAATATTGCCTTCTGTTCTCTTACAGGCCCTTCAACGACCGCAGAGACGGCAGAGGGCGATTCCTCAGAGGAGCTCCCGGCATCTGAGGGTGAACCGTCACATCTGAGTGAGCCATCCACCAGCGCAGATACTCACACCTCAGTGGGTCATAGTCCTCAGTGGGTCATAGTCCTCAGTTAGTTGGGTTGGCACCTGGTGAGTCACCACACACGTGAGCGCAAGCAGTCACTGGTGGCAGGGGCAGCTGTGGAGAGTCCGTGTCAGTGGGAGCACTCCTCTCCAGGCTCTGCTCAGCTGGACGCAGACGCTGATCCCTGGGGGCCATCCTTTGAAAGGAGAATGATTGAGGGACAGCAGCACATTTGTGAGGTACTGGAACAGGTGCCATGCACACTCTCCACAATAGCACAGAGGATGGAGGAGTCCAACTCCTGCATGAGTGGAATGGTAGCACAGGTACAAGAGGGAATCTCTGAGATACTGTCACAGGGAAGTGAGCAAGTGTCTGAGACAGTGTGGCAGGTAAGTGCAGGAATGTCTGCGATGGAGAGAAGGCTAGCCTTCGTTGAGCTTCAAGCACGGCTCACAAATGAGTCCATTCAGGCCCTAACAACGGTCGTTTGGACTCACTGTGACAACATTCTGCCGCCTTAAACAGGCAGACAGAAACTTTACAACTGGGCTTCCGAGGCCTCATACATGTCCCCCAAACTGTTCTCCAACAGAGTGGTAGGAGTGATGTGGGCCTGGTCCAGGAGAGGGATGATGACGAAAGGGGACATGGAAGTGGGGACGCCACTCAAAGCGCCCCCACGTCTCACCCGTTGCCCCCCTCTCAACCAGTACCCACAATGCTGCTTCTTCTCCAGGTGGCCGAGTCTGCCCCTGCATAGGTGCAGGTGGAGTGGTCTTTGGAGGGGCCCTCACGGGCTCCAAAACCCAGAGGGCATAGGCCTAAAGCATCTAATCAGTCAGGGTATGAACAAGAGCAACCTGCTACTACCTCTGCTGCAGCCATAGGGGATGCACCACGTAGAAGCGGTAGGAAGAGGAAGCCTAAGGATTTGTGAGCACGAAGGGTATGCACAAGGGTGTCTGACAGACTGTCATGTTTTTCATAGAACCAAAGAACCATAGAATAGGTACAGCACAGAAGGGGGGCCATTCGGCCCATCGTGTCCGCTCCGGCTCGATGAACAACCAGGTGCCCATTCTAATCCCACCTTCCAGCACCCGGTCCGTAGCCCTGCAGCTTACAGCACTTTAGGTGCAGGTCCAGGTACTTCTTTTTTAAAGAGTTGAGGGTCCCTGCCTCTACCACCAATTCGGGCAGCGAATTCCATACACCCACCACCCTCTGGGTAAAAAAGTTTTTCCTCATGTCCCCTCTAATCCTTTTCAGTTATATTTGGTTTTGGTTAAAGTCACATTAAATTTTAATACTGTCACCACTACTGCCAGGTCTTGCCCTGCTTGACTGGCTTTTGTGATAGGGCCCTTTCATGACGTTCAGTTTGAACGCCCACACTTGATGCCACCCATTGAGTCACTCTACAGTGGGTGTATGTATAGTTGCAGGACTCTTTTGTGTAGGGAGGGGTGGGGGGGTGGGAGTTGCTGGTTTTGGTGCTGCCCTTTCCAGGTGGTCTGAGGACTTGACTCTTCACAATTTCTGATATTAGGAGAACTGTTCACATATCAGTGACTCCTGGTTTCACAGCAGCCAGGTGAGCCGCTGCTGTGCCCATGGGTTCCTCCTCCTCCTCCTCCTGCTCAGTGTGGGTGGCAGATGTGGATGGGGCCTCCTCCAGCGGCACCCCTCTCTGTTGTGCCTTGTTGTGCAGGACACAACAGACGACTATAATGAGTCCCACTCTGTCTGGTGCATATTGAAGCCCTCCCCCAGAATGATCAAGGCACGTAAATCGCATCTTGAGCAGCCCCATAGCATGCTCAATTGTAGACCTGGTAGCGATGTGGCTGTAGTTATATCGACGCTGTTGCTCGGTGATGGGGTTCCTCAGAGGTGTTGTGAACCACATGTGCAGGGGGTATATCCCTTGTCCCCGAGGAGCCGGCCCTTGCGGGTGTTCGGTGTGTGGAAGAGGCCCGATATGTTGGATTCCCAGAGGATGAAGGAATCGTGGCAGCTGCCAGGGTTTCTGGCGCACACGTGAAGGAATCTCTTGCCGTGTCACAAACGAGCTGAGTGTTGATGGAGTGATAGCCCTTCCTGTTGATGAACAGTTCTCGCTCGTGTGGAGGTGCTCGTATTGCTATATGGGTGCAACCGATTACACCCTGCACCCGTGGGAAGCCAGCCACAGAGTGCAATCCCACTGCCCTCTCCGTCTGGCTGAGATCGCCCATGGGGAAGTTGACGTATTGCGAGGTTCTGCTAAACAAGTCGTTGGTGACCTGCCTTATGCACTTGTGTGCAGGTGACTGAGAGACCCCGGCGATGTCCCCGGTGACAACCTGGAATGATCCGGAGGCGATGAGGGCAGTGGTGACTTTAACTGCGACAGGCAATGAGATACCGCCAGGCCCAGCCGGGAGCAGCTCGGCATGAAGAAGGCTGCGGGTGTCTGCGACTGACTCTGAGCCTCCGTATGCACTGCTCCTCAGAGAGGTCCAGGAAGCTGAGCCTCGGTCTTTAGACCCTGTGGCGAGGGTAGTGCCTCCTGAGACGTCACTCTCTCTGTTGTTGCCCTCTGTGCTCTTATGCAGGTGCCTGTGGCGCAGCACTGTGTTGTGGAGCTCCAAGTGGTGGATGCCATGCCTGGCGAGGCAGGTGATGTTGCGTGTCCTCGGATGTAGTGGTGAACGCAGCCATGGCGTCCCCCCACCCATCCTGACGGTGTGAGTTTGAGGGGGTCCGTAAAGTTGGTAAATATGTTTGAACAGAAGAATTTTGAGTGGAAAATAAGAATTTTCAGTGAAAACACAAAGATCTTGCAGCTGAAAGTTTGTCTGAAAGAACTGAGTGCCCTGCTGCAATAAGTGACCTTTTCTCCCCATCTGTCAAATAAGCATTTGAATGTCTCATTGGCTGCTGGCTGAAACACATCTGGTAGAACATGGAGTGTTTCCCACAGCACGGGAAACACGCTGAGGATGTTTGAAAATCGGACCCCTGCCTCAATGTGCACAAAATTAAGTACTTCAAGTGTCTAAATAACTCTCTTAAGTATCATCCCGCCGGCTTTAATTGCCGGTGGGACTTCCGCATTTGGTGGGGAACCCGGAAGTCTGCGGGTTGGAGCTGGGTTCTGAACCCGCTCGGAATTTCCCCCAATTTTCGGAGCCCTCCCCCCGCCCCTGCTCCCAACGCACCCGCTACTTCATTTTAAAATCGGGTCCATTAAGTGAGTGAGTGAAACTATGGCAAATGGAGTTCAATGTGGGCAAGTGCGAGGTCGTCCACTTTGGACCCAAGAAAGATAAATGGGAGTAATTTCTAAAAGGTGAGAAACGAGGAACTGTAGAGGAGCAAAGAGATTCGGGAGACCAAGTTGACAAATCACTAAAAGCTTGTAGAAAGGTGCAAAAAGCAATTAAAAAGGCTAATGGAATGTTGGCCTTTACCTCAAGGGAGCTGTAATACAAAGGGGAGGAAGTGATGCTTGAGTTGTAAAGAGCCTGGATCAGACCCCATTTAGTGTACTGCATTCAGTTTTGGGCACTGCACCTCAGGAAGGATTTTTTTGGCTTTGTCGGGGGGTGCAGCGAGGATCCACCAGAAAAATACCGGGGCTTAGGGGGTTAAATTATGAGGACAGGTAGCATAAACTTGGCTTGTATTCCCTTGAGTATAGACGATTAAGGGGTGATCTGATCGAGGTGTTTAAAATGTTAAAAGGATTTGATAGGGTAAATACAGGGAAGTTATTTCCTCTGGTGGGGGAATAAAAAAACGAGGGGACGTAATCTTAAAATTAGAGCTGGGAGCGAAATCAGGAAACACTTTTTCGCACAAAGGGTAGCAGAAATCTGGAATTCACTCCTGCAAAAAGCCACGGACGCTGGGGGACAACAGCAGCTTTCAAGACTGAGATAGGGTAGATTTTTATTAGATTACGGTATCAAGGAATATGGAGCAGAAGTGGGTAAATGGAGTTAAGATAAAGATCAGCCATTATCTAACTGAATGGTGGAACAGGCTCGAGGGGCTGAATGGCCTACTCCTGTTCCTAATGTTAATTTGTTCCTAAAAAGAGAGTATGTTGTAGGCTGGAGCCCTCTTTTACGGAGCAGATTCAATAGAAACTTTGATTGAATCGCAGAAGCCACGAGTCCAGAGCTGCCTTTCTGATATGTAAGAAGATATTTTCTGACTTTGTCTCTCGCCCACCACGAAGGCTAATTGGAAATTTGGGCAATTGTTTTCCGACTGAAATGATTGGATAATTGTGCCCGGCCTGCCTGCCTGAATCCCAACAGGGTTCGTAGTGGGCACAGCACCCTGCCAGCAGCCTAAAGATTACCTCTGATCCCTACAGGCTGTCACTGCCATTCGGGTCAGGCCTGCAACATCAGCAGTCAACTCTCCACACCAAGAGCTGAAGAAGTCTCAGTGTGACCTCAGTCGTACCGTGATATGGAGCCTCCTTACTACAGGCCAGCTGAAGAATTCTACCTGGTCCCATGCTAATGTTATTTTGCTTGACTAAGGCTGTGTGACAGTAACATCCCATTCATGTCGGTGAGATCTACTCAACTCTACAGATCATACAAGATAATGGTTTGTATTCATACGGCCGCAACAGGAGCTCTGTTAAACAGATGGAGCGATGGGTGTCACAAGTTGCATGGCCTTGCCCCCATCCCCCCAACTCTGTAACCCCTCCAGCCCTGTAATCCCCCCTCAATCCCTCCGTTCCTCTGTCTCTGGTCTCTTGTGCTTCCTCCCTCTCACTCCACCATTGGCGGTCAGGCCTTAAGCTGCCTAGGCCCCACGCTCTGGAATTCCTCCCTAAGTCTCCACCTCTCCACCTCCTCTCTTCCTTTAAAACCCTCCTTAAAACCCATCTCTTTGACCAAGCTTTCGGTCACCCCTGCTACTATCTCCCTCTTTAATTTGACATCCATTTTTCCCTTACGGCCTCTGTGAAGCTCTAACCTTTTCCCTACATTAAAGGCACTATATAAATGTAAGTTGCTGTTGTTATATTCTCTGTCGAATGTTGATTTATATTCCGTGTGGTAGGTTTCTTTTCCCCAATGTGAGGTGGAGTGCTTTTTGTACACAATTGGGAGGGTATCTGCTGGGTGAATCACCCAAGGCTGGTCTCATACACCTCCTAGTGGCTGGCGTCAAGACTGACATCAACAGAACCGATGTTAGTTATATCAGGAGCAGAGTCTACCAGATATTGTAGATTTAGGTGCCTTCAGCAGTTACAATAAATCTTTAAGTAAGAGTGTAATTCTAAATAGTTTAAGCCGTCTTTCATTGCACAGGTTGCTCCAGTGAGCACACTGTGTGTAAGACGAGAAACTGGAGCCCAAATTGAAATAACCTTCAACGTAAAGCAAGAAAGGCAAAAATCCTTTGAAATTGCAAATGGGGCTTAAAAGGAAATAAATGTTAATTGAAACTTATCTCTGCTGGATCAAGGATCACAGAATCTTACAGAACAGGAGACCATTCGGCCCATTGTGGCTGTGCCAGCTCTTTGAAAGAGCTATCCAATTAGTCCCACTCCCCTGCTCTTTACCCAACTGCAAATTTTTCCTTTTCAAGTATATCACCAATTCCCTTTTGAAAGTCACTATCGAATCTGCTTCCACCACAATTTCAGGCAGTGCGTTCCAGATCATCATAACTCACTGTGTAAAATATATTTTCCTCATCTCCCCATTGGATCTTTTGCCAATTATCTTAAACCTGTGTCCTCTGGTTACTAACCCTTCTGCTAATGGAAACAGTTTCTCCTTATTTACTCCATCATAACCGTTCATAATTTTGAATTATTAAATCTCCCTTTACTGCTCTAAGGAGAGCAATCCCTGCTTCTCAAGTCTCTCCAGATACCTGGGGGGTGATTTTAAACCCCAAGAACCGCAACCCGGCTTTATTTCTGGGTTTAACGTTGGCGCGTAAAAGTCCAGGCTTCCCGCTGGGAATGCAAAGTTTGAAAACTTTGCGGTTGCGACCCAAAAAAACAACTATTTTCAACTCCCACCCGCCCCAACCCGCCCGTTCTTGGAGTTTAAAATCACCACCCTGAAGTCCCTCATCCCAGTTATCATTCTAGTAAATCTCTTCTGCACCCTCTCGAAGGCCTTGACATCCTTCCTAAAGTGTGGTGCCCAGAATTGGACACAATACTCCAGCTGAGGTCTAACCAGTGATTTATGAAGGTTTAGTATAACTTCCTTGCTTTTGTACTCTATTCCTCTATTTATAAAGCCCAGGAGCTGTGTGCTTTTTTAACAGCCTTCTCAAATTGTCTAGAGTGGGGCATGAACCTACCACTGTGCTACCACCGAGTCAAGGGTGACACTCAAATGACTTTGAGTTATCAGGCATCGACTGTATTATAATTGGCGTGTTCTATTGAGGATATGGTACAATTCGACAGCTGCTGGCTCCCCAAGAAGCCACGGAGTCGAGCCTGATCACCTCACCTACTGTCCAGAAAAGCGTTGATTCAGATATAGGGACCAGCAGCAGAAACCTGCAAGATCGCATCATTTATCAGGGCCGTATCACAGCACTGGAGCTTTCGGATAGGCCTAATACCTGGAACAACCGGGGTAGGTCATAAGGAAACCTCAGCTGAAACTCTGCCATGTTAAACTTGCATCTCAACAGCACAGTGGGCGTAATTTTCTGGCAGCTATGGGCGGGGCCTTGCTCGCTCGAATTGCAGCCACAATTTTCCAATGGGCTTTGCCTCAGGCAAGCTGGAACCCCGACAGTGTGTACTCCAAAAATTTCCCTCAGTGTTTTTGCTTAAAGATGGCGGTGAAGGTGATGGTGATGATGATGGTGATAGTGATAGTGATGGTGATGGTGATGGTGATGGTGATGATGATAGTGATGATGTTCGTGATGATGATGATGATGATGATGTTCGTGATGATGATGATGATGATGGTCGTGATGATGATGATGATGGTGATGATGATGATGATGTTCGTAATGATGATGATGATGGTGATGATGATGATGATGGTGGTGATGATGATGATGGTGATGGTGATGATGGTGATGGTGATGATGATGGTGATAATGATGATGATGATGATAATGATGGTCGTGATGATGATGATGATGATGGTGATAATGATGATGATGATGATAATGATGGTCGTGATGATGATGATGATGGTGATGGTGATGATGATGGTGATAATGATGATGATGATGATGATAATGATGGTCGTGATGATGATGATGATGATGGTGACGATGATGATGGTGATGGTGATGATGATGATGATGATGATAATGATGGTCGTGATGATGATGATGATGACGGTGATGATGATGATGATGTTCGTAATGATGATGATGATGGTGATGATGATGATGATGGTGGTGATGATGGTGATGATGATGATGATGATGATGGTGGTGATGATGGTGATGATGACGGTGATGGTGATGATGATGATGATGGTGATGATGATGATGGTGATGGTGATGATGGTGATGATGATGATGATGGTGATGATGATGATGGTGATGATGATGATGGTGATGGTGATGATGATGATGATGATGATGATGATGATGGTGATGGTGATGATGATGATGATGGTGATGATGATGATGGTGATGATGATGATGGTGATGGTGATGATGGTGATGGTGATGATGATAATGATGGTCGTGATGATGATGATGATGATGGTGACGATGATGATGATGATGGTGATGGTGATGATGGTGATGATGATGGTAATAATGATGATGATGATGATGATGATGATAATGATGGTCGTGATGATGATGATGATGATGATGATGATGATGATGGTGACGATGATGATGGTGATGGTGATGATGGTGATGGTGATGATGGTGATGGTGATGATGATGGTGATGTTGATGATGATGATGGTGATAATGATGTTCGTGATTATGATGATGGTGGTGATGATGGTGATGATGGTATATAAATACTGTGGCTACAAGAGCAGGTCAGAGGCTGGGTATTCTGTGGCGAGTGACTCACCTCCTGACTCCCCAAAGCCTTTCCACCATCTACAAGGCACAAGTCAGGAGTGTGATGGAATACTCTCCACTTGCCTGGATGGATGCAGCTCCAACAACACTCAAGAAGCTCGGCACCATCCAAGATAAAGCAGCCCGCTTGATTGGCACCCCATCCACCACCCTAAACATTCACTCCCTTCACCACCGGCGCACAGTGGCTGCAGTTGGCAGTAATTAACAATTATCACATTGTTAAAATGGTACTTAGACGGAAATGACAAGGTTTAACTTTCTGTGCTGAGTTTAGTTCGTATCTACCGCACAAATACAGCAACTTCACACCGTTCAATGTATTTTAATGGTGAGGCAGACAGTGAGATCCCGTTTTTGTGAAGCTAACGGTGGGAGTGGCGCAACTCGGACACCAACTTTTGGACGTTCACATTTAACCGCGCATCTGCTCCTCGCCTGAAGTTGCTGTACCATTTACGCATAAATAACGGTGAGCGCCATTAATCGCGCTGTTATTTTGACAGCAAATTCTGGCCCCATGTTACTGAGATAAGGAAGTGCCCTGTGGGGAATCGGTGGAGTTAACCAGTATCCGACTAGACACAGTACGATGTGTAACCAAGCCATGCACACAAAGGAAAGATTCATCTATTTCCTCCCTCTCTTTTTAAATCTTTATTTTCCCATTTCCTCCTCTTTCTCTGGTCTCCCTGTGCTGCACTCAGGTTGCCAACTCTGGTTGGTCATACTCCTGGAGGTATCATCACATGACCTCCTGCCTCCGACCGCCCCGATCCCACACTACCGCCATTGGTCGCCCGACACGTCCACCCTCGCTGCGCACCGTCTTCCCAGGCCAATCAGAAAGTGAACAGACTCCTTATTCCCCGATTGGATGATTCTTGACTGTCAATCTATCAGCCTTTTATTCCGGTATAACTGATAAACAAAGAAAATAAAGAAAAAACACCATTTTTTAATGCTCCTGTGATTTTTTTTCTCCCTGGGTTTTGCTCGCAGCAGTGCCCTGGAGATTTATCTTTAATTCCTGGAGTCTCCAGGCCAATCCTGGAGGGTTGGCAATCATAGGATGCACAGTATCTTTGTGCCTCGTTGTTTTAAACTCTGCTAACAATGCTTGACGGAGCCCCAGAGATACTCTGATACTCCAGCGTCTGTTTTTAGGTGATAAGATGAAGAAGAGTGGAATGCCAACAAAATGAGATATCATTAAAAATGACTGGGGGGGGGGGCCCTGGATCATGTAGTTGGCTTCGACACGGCCTTTTCTCTAACCCAACGGATGAGATGGAGACCTCCGCTCATTGCTGACTGCAAATTGAAGGGGCGTTGCGCTTTCTGAGCTTAGTCCCCAGTGAGTGTGAGCCCACTGCCGCTGGATTGGCAGTCTCAGTCAGGCCGTGAGAATAGCTGTTGAACATGGAAAGCACCACAAGTGTCAAAGCTGGGGTTGGGATTGATTCGACGGCAGGCTGCACCTGACTTTGGAATCTTCAAAGTTGACACTTGAGGGTCCGTCCGTGTTCCGCGTTCACACTCCTGATACAGCGCCCTCTGCCCAGCCAGACACACATACTGGGAAATCACTACTCATTAACAGAAGGTTAGGCTCACCACAGATAGCATAGAGTTGCCAACCCTCCAGGATTGTCCTGGAGTCTCCAGGAATTGAGGATTAATCTCCTGGACACTGTTGCGAGCAACACTCGGGAGAAACATCAAAGGAGCATTAAACAAAAATTGTTTTTGTTTGCATTTTCTTTGAATTCATTCATTATTGATAAACATATTGGAGATGGGAAAAAAAAGGCTGTTTGACCAGGCAGGGCAGTTGGAGGTCGTGTGATGAAACCTCCAGGAATGCGTTCAACCAGAGTTGGCAACCCTAAGGTAGCACAAATTTGGGAAATTACCCCCGTTGGTGCCTGGAACAGAAAAATGTTCCGTTTTCCAGCACGAACCTCCCTCACTGCTACAAGCACTGAATTCGCCAAAAAAAAATCAACAATAGACGATGGATTTTTTTTTCTCTCCTTTAAATAAATCTCAGTCCACCATGTTTGTTATGGGGTCATTTTCATGGTGTATCTCTCAGAATATTTAGCCTTTATCTGCAGATATGAGATGAGCTTAAAATGGAGGACATTGGGTGCTGAGAGATTTTATTACTCTTATTAACGTCAACATCCTTGTGTGGGTTTTAAGTGCAACTGGTTGACACAATAAACCCAAAACTCTAGTTCCTGCAAATTTTTACCCTTGCTCAGTACCACTGACCTCCTGCTGGTGGTGCAGCAGAGCGCAATGGGTTCCAATGGCTCGCTAGTGTAACCATCTGGACGTTTGTGGTATTACATCTGTTCATAAAGTCGCTGGGATTTTTTGATCAGTTAGGAGTCTGACATATAGACAGCCAAGATACTGAGAAATGCACAACCACAGAGCTATCTGTTTGCACACTGTCTCCCTGTAGGGGGAAAAAACCACTTACCTAAGTCTACAGAGCTTGGCAATGGATTAGGTTTAGGGTCCCTCAAGTATACACAGATGGAAAGCACCAAAGGGACTCAAAGAAAATATAAAGAGCTTCAAAAGGGAATACAAAAAAAAACTTGCAAGTAATATAAAGGATAATAGTAAAAGTTTTTATAAATATATTAACAGCAAGAGCGTGGCTAAGGGTGCCCATTAAAGACAGATGGGTGATACTGTAATAAACAACAAGGTAATGGCGGATTTATTAAACAAATACTTTGTATGCATTTTCACAGTAGAGCAAGAGGATAAAATACCAGTGATAGAAGGGAAACTAAAATTAAATCAAGGAGAGAAACTTATTGGATTCAATTTAAATACTGTGGCTACGAGAGCAGGTCAGAGGCTGGGTATTCTGCGGCGAGTGACTCACCTCCTGACTCCCCAAAGCCTTTCCACCATCTACAAGGCACAAGTCAGGAGTGTGATGGAATACTCTCCACTTGCCTGGATGAGTGCAGCTCCAACAACACTCAAGAAGCTCGACACCATCCAGGACAAAGCAGCCCGCTTGATTGACACCCCATCCACCACCCTAAACATTCACTCCCTTCACCACCGGCACACTGTGGCTGCAGTGTGTACCATCCACAGGATGCACTGCAGCAACTCGCCAAGGCTTCTTCGACAGCACCTCCCAAACCTGCGACCTCTACCACCTAGAAGGACAAGAGCAGCAGGTACATGGGAACAACCCCACCTGCACGTTCCCCTCCAAGTCACACACCATCCCGACTTGGAAATATATCGCCGTTCCTTCATCGTCGCTGGGTCAAAATCCTGGAACTCCCTACCTAACAGCACTGTGGGAGAACCTTCACCACACAGACTGCAGCGGTTCAAGAAGGCGGCTCACCACCACTTTCTCAAGGGCAATTAGGGATGGGCAATAAATGCCGGCCTCGCCAGCGATGCCCACATCCCATGAACGAATAAAAAAAAATAAGTAAAAAAACAGCAATGGAGGAAATAATGGGACTTAGGATAGGTAAATCAGCCCCGGTTATTAAAGGACATAGGGGAGGGAATTTGAAGAAGTGCTAGTCAAGGGAATTGGAAGACAAAGGGGTGAAAGTTACGTTATAGTTATATAAAGCTCTGGTTAGTCCCTATTTAGAGTATTGTGTTCAGTTCTGGGCACCTAACCTCAGGAAGGATAGATCAGCCTTGGAGGGGGTGCAGCGCAGATTCACCTGAATGATACCGGGACTAAAAGGGTTAAATTATGAGGACCGGTTGTACAAACTTGGCTTGTATTCCCTGGAGTATAGAAGATTGAGGGGTGATCTAATTGAGGTGTTTAAGATGATTAAAGGATTGATAGGGTAGATAGAGAGAAACTATTTCCTCTGGTGGGGGGAGTCCAGAACAAGGGGGCATAACCTTAAAATTAGAGCTAGGCCGTTCAGGAGTGAAATCAGGAAGCACTTCTTCACACAAAGGGTAGTGGAAATCTGGAACTCCCTTCCCAAAAGGCTGCGGGTGTTGGGTCAATGGGAGCTTTCAAGATTGAGATCGATAGATTTTTGTTAAGTACGGGTATCAAGGGATAGGGAGCAAAGGCGGGGAAATGGAGTTGAGGTGCAGATCAGCGTGATCTAATTGAATGGCGGAGCAGACCCCAGGGGCTGAATGGCCTTCTCTTGTTCCTAATGTTCCTACAAGGGTACCTCTGCAGTTTAAACATGCAGCCTACTTGCACAAAGCACTGGTAAGCTTCCTGCTGCTTGTCCAGCCCTAATATACCCATTAGGGAATAGGAACATAGAAATTACAGCACATAAGGAGCCTGTTTCGCATATTGTGCCTGCAGTGATCCAAACTCTTTAACAGAAACTCATTTAAAGAAAAAAGATAAAGACTTGCCTTTATATAGCACCTTTCATGACCTCAGGATGTCCCAAAGCACTTTACAGCCAATGAAGTACTGTTTGAAGTGTAGTCACTGTTGTAATGTAGGAAACGCGGCAGCCAATTTGTGCACAGCAAGGTCCCACAAACAGCAATGTGATAATGACCAGATAGTCTGGTTTAATGATGTTGGTTGAGGGATAAATATTGGCCAGGACACTGGGCATAACTCTCCTGTTCTTCTTCGAATAGTGCCAAGGGATCTTTTACATCAACCTGAGAGGGCAGACGGGGGCCTCGGTTTAACGTCTCATCCGAAAGACGGCACCTCCGACAGTGCAGCACTCCCTCAGTACTGCACTGGAATGTCAGCCTGGATTCTGTCTCTGGAGTGGGCCTTTGCTAGTTATTGATAAGGGACAAGCTCATTGAAATTCACCTTATTTGGAGTACTGCAGAAACATGCAAATTGTCACGTAGAACGGGTTAAAAAAAGGTATAAAAAGTGGGTGTTGGAACAGATACTTTAGAACTCTGACCAACCTCAGGACTGGAACACGTTTGAGTTCTCCGGCTAAAACTTGCAAGGTTTTGTCGTGAATATTGGCTGTTAAGTGTATGTTTAATTATTGTGTGCTTAATAAATCTATGAGATCTGACATTCAATGTTGCAAACCCTATTGATTTGAGCAGTAAATTATGAGTAAGAACACACACAATTACCTCTCCTCTAACAATGGTCTGCGCCCCTGGTGTTGACCTGTCTTTTTAGTCCACTAGACTCCTGGGACATCAGAGTCTGCTTTGCTTTTCAAGCTTTCCTCCCACTTCACTATTCTGCCTTCACTAGTCACACGTTCTCTGGGTCCGGTATATGGTTGTTATTTCTCTAATTTCTCTCATCATGCCTCCTTTTGTCTTCTGCTATTAACACTTCTGTCATTTCATCCACCTAATCACTTTTAATCATAGAATCATAGAATGATACAGCACAGAAGGAGGCCATTCGGCCCATTGTGTCTGTGCCGGCTCTTTGAAAGAGCTATCCAATCAGTCCCATTCCTCTGCTCTTTCCCCATTGCTCTGCAAATCCTTCCCCTTCAAGTATTTATCCAATTCCCTTTTGAAAGTTATTATTGAATCTGCTTCCACCGCCCTTTCAGGCAGTGCATTCCAGATCATCACAACTCGCTGTGTTTAAAAAAAAAATTCTCCTCATCTCACCTCTGGCTCTTTTGCCAATTACCATTTACGGCTCATTCTTTTTCTTTTCCTGTGTACTCTGGTCAATTTTCCCCCATCCTCCCTTTCCCTTGCTCTGTTCCTCTTTATAAACTGTTAATCTGAAATATCTTTCAGCCTGACAAAGGATTATAGACTTTACAGATGCTGCTTGACCTGCTGACTGCTACCACCATTTCCTGTTTTTGTTTCAGATTTCCAGCATCTGCAGTATTTCGCTTTTTATTTTGAGATTCTCACCTTCATCTTCAAATCCCTCCCCATCGCTGTGATCTTTCAACGCCTCCTAATTCATGTCCTCCATTCCCTCTTCTTCATCAGCAGCAGATGCTCATTCAGCCACCCTGGCCCTCAGCAAGTTCCTCAATGCCTTTTAAGGCCTCTTCTCCAAGCATGCTTTTATCTCTCCCTGACTCTTTTCTCTCCCATTTCCCACCCAACCCCCTCACCCCTTGCTGTCTCACTGTCCACTCACTTTCCGCTGCTCTGAGATGTCTCTCCGTTGACCTTTGCTTCCTGTTGTAGACTAATTGATAGAGATTGATTGCCACGACGAGTCAACAACTCCATTATCGTTGTATTATGCGTCTTGGTAGACGGTGAACTAGATGGAACCTGGTCTTTTCTCGTCCAACAATTCTTATGTTCCTGAGTTCTACAAAAATAGTTGTAGATGCTACAATAGTAATAGTACAAAGCCCACTTCACCACCTCAAACCTGAGGGCTTGAGCATATGTGATGACCATCTACACTGGTCACCCACCACCAGATCTGGCTCCGCCACTCCAAGCAACATCATCTCTCCCTCAGCGGCCGAGTCCTCTTCCAACTCTAGGATCACGCTGGCTGAAACTCCTCTTCGCCACCACAAACTTTGACACCAGGTGCAAGGCACTCATGGAGATCTTCATCACCCAAATTCAAGACTATCTGCTCAGCTGCCACAGCATCTTTCTGGCCCGTGGCCTCACCTGCGCCCAAATTAGCCCTGCTACATGTCGCAGCTCACAGGAGTCTGTAACCTTTTGCCCTTAGCTTCATCAGTTTTACCTCCCCTACGAGACTATCGCACGCTCCACCGCAGCCGTGCCTTCATTCAGGCACCTTGGTCCTCAGCAAGTTCCTCAATGCCTTTTAAGGCCTCTTCTCCAAGCATGCTTTTACCTCTCACTGACTCTTTTCTCTCCCATTTTCCACCCAACCCCCATCCCACCCCTTGCTGGCTCAGTGTCCACTCACTTTCCGCTGCTCTGAGATGTCTTTCCGTTGACCTTTGCTTCCCAAAGCTCTCCACCTAAGCCCTGGAATTGCCTCCTTAGGCCTCTCCCCCACTCTACCTCTCTTCTCTCCTTTAAGACGCTCCTTAAAACCTACCTCACCTGTCCTAATATCTCCTGATGTGGCTCGGCGTCAAATTTGGTTTGAAAATGGAGCTGTGAAGCGTCTTGAGGCGTTTTACTATGTTAAAGGTGCTATATAAAGGCAAGTTGTTATAAACCTCCTCTGCCACTGCGAGTGTTTCCAGTTCTAATATTGCAGGCGTTGTAAATGTCCATCTGGAGTCTGAAATACTCATCCTCTCACTGTCTGTAACACTCTCACAGGGCCCACAGTGAAAATATCTGAAGCTGCTGGCAATGAGTGTGAACAGGTTAGTCACACTGACAGACACCGGCTAAGACCCACACTCCACACAGTTCTCATCTGAGTCGCAACGGGAGGGGGAAGGAGGAGGGTCGGGTTGCCAACCCTCCAGGACTGTCCTGGAGACTCCAGGAATTAAAGATTAACCACCCGGACACTGGTGTGAGCAACAACCGGGAGAAAAATCATTAAAAAGAATTGTGTTTTTATTTCACTTTCGTCGAACGCTTTTGTTAATTATTTGTAAAAAAATATTGGAGGTGGGGGAAAAAGGCTGCTTCACTCGGGGGGAGGTCATATAATGAAAACTCCAGGAATACGTCCAACCAGTGTTGGTGACCCTAGAGGAGAGGGGTCAAAGGACGGAGGCCACATTGAGAGGACCGGGTGAGGGGGTGGGAGGGGGTCAAAGGACGGAGGCCACATTGAGAGGACCGGGTGAGGGGGTGGGAGGGGGTCAAAGGACGGAGGCCACATTGAGAGGACCGGGTGAGGGGGTGGGGGGGGGTCAAAGGACGGAGGCCACATTGAGAGGACCGGGTGAGGAGGTGGGTCAAAGGACGGAGGCCACATTGAGAGGACTGGGTGAGGGGGTGGGGGGGGGTCAAAGGACGGAGGCCACATTGAGAGGACTGGGTGCGGGGGTGGGAGGGGGTCAAAGGACGGAGGCCACATTGAGAGGACTGGGTGAGGGGGTGGGAGGGGGTCAAAGGACGGAGGCCACATTGAGAGGACCGGGTGAGGGGGTGGGAGGGGGTCAAAGGACGGAGGCCACATTGAGAGGACCGGGTGAGGGGGTGGGGGGGGGGGGTGAAGCACCTCTGAACCAGGGAGTAGAAAACTGGAGAAGAGGCTTGTGCCTCGGCAGTTCCTCGAGCCTCCTGGTGACCTGCTACAGGGACAACCTGAGTGCAGGCTGTGTGTCCACAATCTTAGATAAAGAGGGCACAAAAAACTTTAAAAGGGGGCAAACATGCCCAAATATTGCCCTTTAAAAAGGAAAGTATCCCTAGCGACCCAGAATTTTATTTTTTATTAACCACAGACCCTAAACCATCAAGCAAAGTTTTTCTCTTCGATCGCCGGGCAGCTCCAGATTGTCAATTGGTTCCTCCACCCTGTGAATTACTGTCCTGTTCTTCCACATGACCCCTCACCACCCCCCCACCCATCCCCACACCCCTTCCCCACGTCCCCACATCCTTTGTTCCTGAAAAGCAAGACCGAGGTTGGAATTTAATCAGGGCCGCTCGAGGATGCCCATCTATTTATTATGGCAGCACTATCAATCCAAAAAATAGCACCATGGCAACCAGATAGGAAATGAAATAAAAACAATATACTTAAAAAGAACGGGCATGGGCTCGAGGGGCCGAATGGCCTTCTTCTGTGCTGTAACCATTCTATGATTCTATAATTCTAAAGCCCATTATTTAAATTATTGACCTCCACGTATCAAAATAAAAATTGTAGCAACACAGGAACATGGGAAAATACAGGACAGAAAAGATTTTAGTCTATTTTCAAAAGGCCTTCGATAAGGCACCACATTGTCGACTCATGGCTAAGGTCAGAGCACGTGGAGTCAAGGGACGGACAGCAGAATGGACAGCAAGTTGGCTACAAAACAGAAAACAAAGAGTAGCGGTTAAGGGTTGCTAGTCAGACTGGCAAAAGGTGGGAGGTGGTGTTCCACAAGGATCTGTGCTGGGACCACTGTTGTTCACAATTTAAATTAATGATTTGGACTCGGGAATCGGAAGTACAATTTCAAAATTTGCGGACGACACCAAATGGGGGGGGTGTCGTTAGCACAAAGGAAGAATGTGCCAAAATACAAGAAGACATTAATAAACTTGCTGAATGGGTGTGTAATTGGCAAATGAATTTCAATATAGATAAATGTGAGGTGCTGTATTTTGGTAGGAAGAATAAAGAGGCCACATACTGCTTGGATAATAAGAGTCTAAATGGGGTAGAGGAGCAAAGGGATCTGGGGGTACAGATACACAAATCACTAAAAGTAGCGAGGCAGGTTAATAAGGCCATAAAAAAGGCAAATCAAACACAATGGTTCATTTTTAGAGGGATAAAATTGAAAAGCAGAGAGGTTATGTCAAACTTATAGAATCATAGAATCATAGAAGTTACAACATGGAAACAGGCCCTTCGGCCCAACATGTCCATGTCGCCCAGTTTATACCACTAAGCTAGTCCCAATTGCCTGCACTTGGCCCATATCCCTCTATACCCATCTTACCCATATAACTGTCCAAATGCTTTTTAAAAGACAAAATTGTACCCGCCTCTACTACCGCCTCTGGCAGCTCGTTCCAGACACTCACCACCCTTTGAGTGAAAAAATTGCCTCTCTGGACCCTTTTGTATTGTGGATGCTTTGGTGATAGTTTTCCAAAATTCCCTGGACTCAGGAGAGGTCCCGGCAGATTGGAAAACTGCTAATGTAACACCGTTATTTAAAAAGGGTAGTAGGCAGAAGGCTGGAAATTATAGGCCAGTTAGCTTAACATCTGTAGTGGGTAAAATTTTGGAGTCTATTATTAAGGAGACAGTAACGGAACATTTAGATAAGCATAATTTAATAGGACAAAGTCAGCATGGCTTATGAAGGGGAAGTCATGTCTGACAAATTTGCTTGAGTTCTTCGAGGATATAACGTATAGGGTGGATAAAGGGGAACCAGTGGACGTAGTGTATTTAGACTTCCAGAAGGCATTCGACAAGGTGCCACATAAAAGATTATTACTTAAGATAAAAAATCACGGGATTGGGGGTAATATTCTGGCATGGGTGGAGGATTGGTTATCGAACAGGAAGCAGAGTTGGGATAAATGGTTCATTTTCGGACTGGCAACCAGTAACCAGTGGTGTTCCACAGGGGTCGGTGCTGGGTCCCCAACTCTTTACAATCTATATTAACGATTTGGAGGAGGGGACCGAGTGCAACATATCAAAATTTGCAGATGATACAAAGATGGGAGGGAAAGTAGAGAGTGAGGAGGACATAAAAAACCTGCAAGGGGATATAGACAGGCTGGGTGAGTGGGCGGAGATTTGGCAGATGCAATATAATATTGGAAAATGTGAGGTTATGCACTTTGGCAGGAAAAATCAGAGAGCAAGTTATTTTCTTAATGGCGAGAGACTGGAAAGTACTGCAGTACAAAGGGATCTGGGGGTCCTAGTGCAAGAAAATCAAAAAGTTGGTATGCAGGTGCAGCAGGTGATCAAGAAAGCCAACGGAATGTTGGCTTTTATTGCTAGGGGGATAGAATATAAAAACAAGGAGGTATTGCTGCAGTTATATAAGGTATTGGTGAGACCGCACCTGGAATACTGCATACAGTTTTGGTCTCCATACTTAAGAAAAGACATACTTGCTCTCGAGGCAGTACAAAGAAGGTTCACTCGGTTAATCCCGGGGATGAGGGGGCGGACATATGAGGAGAGGTTGAGTAGATTGGGACTCTACTCATTGGAGTTCAGAAGAATGAGAGGCGATCTTATTGAAACATATAAGATTGTGAAGGGTCTTGATCGGGTGGATGCAGTAAGGATGTTCCCAAAGATGGGTGAAACTAGAACTAGGGGGCATAATCTTAGAATAAGGGGCTGCTCTTTCAAAACTGAGATGAGGAGAAACTTCTTCACTCAGAGGGTGGTAGGTCTGTGGAATTTGCTGCCCCAGGAAGCTGTGGAAGCTACATCATTAGATAAATTTAAAACAGAAATAGACAGTTTCCTAGAAGTAAAGGGAATTAGGGGTTATGGGGAGCGGGCAGGAAATTGGACATGAAGCTGAGTTCGGATCGGTCAATGCCCTGTGGGTGGCGGAGAGGGCCCAGGGGCTATGTGGCCGGGTCCTGCTCCTACTTCTTGTGTTCTTTAGATTTGTGGTTGGGATCAGATCAGCCATGATCTTATTGAATGGCGGAGCAGGCTCGAGGGGCCGATTGGCCTACTCCTGCTCCAATTTCTTATGTTCTTATGTATCTCTCCCCTCTCACCTTAAATCTGTGCCCCCTCGTTATAGACTCACCTACCTTTGGGAAAAGATTTTGACTATCGACCTTATCTATGCCCCTCATTATTTTATAGACTTCTATAAGATCACCCCTTAACCTCCTACTCTCCAGGGAAAAAAGTCCCAGTCTGTCTAACCTCTCCCTGTAAGTCAAACCATCAAGTCCCGGTAGCATCCTAGTAAATCTTTTCTGCACTCTTTCTAGTTTAATAATATCCTTTCTATAATAGGGTGACCAGAACTGTACACAGTACTCCAAGTGTGGCCTCACCAATGCCCTGTACAACTTCAACAAGACATCCCAACTCCTGCATTCAATGTTCTGACCAATGAAACCAAGCATGCCGAATGCCTTCTTCACCACCCTATCCACCTGTGACTCCACTTTCAAGGAGCTATGAACCTGTACTCCTAGATCTCTTTGTTCTATAACTCTCCCCAACGCCCTACCATTAACGGAGTAGGTCCTGGCCCGATTCGATCTACCAAAATGCATCACCTCACATTTATCTAAATTAAACTCCATCTGCCATTCATCGGCCCACTGGCCCAATTGATCAAGATCCCGTTGCAATCCCAGATAACCTTCTTCACTGTCCACAATGCCACCAATCTTGGTGTCATCTGCAAACTTACTAACCATGCCTCCTAAATTCTCATCCAAATCATTAATATAAATAACAAATAACAGCGGACCCAGCACCGATCCCTGAGGCACACCGCTGGACACAGGCATCCAGTTTGAAAAACAACCCTCTACAACCACCCTCTGTCTTCTGTCGTCAAGCCAATTTTGTATCCAATTGGCTACCTCACCTTGGATCCCATGAGATTTAACCTTATGTAACAACCTACCATGCGGTACCTTGTCAAATGCTTTGCTGAAGTCCATGTAGACCACGTCTACTGCACAGCCCTCATCTATCTTCTTGGTTACCCCTTCAAAAAACTCAATCAAATTCGTGAGACATGATTTTCCTCTCACAAAACCATGCTGACTGTTCCTAATTAGTCCCTGCCTCTCCAAATGCCTGTAGATCCTGTCCCTCAGAATACCCTCTAACAACTTACCCACTACAGATGTCAGGCTCACTGGTCTGTAGTTCCCAGGCTTTTCCCTGCCGCCCTTCTTAAACAAAGGCACAACATTTGCTACCCTCCAATCTTCAGGCACCTCACCTGTAGCGGTGGATGATTCAAAAATCTTTGCTAGGGGACCCGCAATTTCCTCCCTAACCTCCCATAACGTCCTGGGATACATTTCATCAGGTCCCGGAGATTTATCTACCTTGATGTGCGTTAAGACTTCCAGCACCTCCCTCTCTGTAATATGTACACTCCTCAAGACATCACTGTTTATTTCCCCAAGTTCCCTAACATCCATGCCTTTCTCAACCGTAAATACCGATGTGAAATATTCATTCAGGATCTCACCCATCTCTTGTGGTTCCGCACATAGATGACCTTGTTGATCCTTAAGAGGACCTACTCTCTCCCTAGTTACCCTTTTGCCCTTTATGTATTTGTAGAAGCTCTTTGGATTCACCTTTGCCTGATCTGCCAAAGCAATCTCATATCCCCTTTTTGCCCTCCTGATTTCTCTCTTAACTCTACTCCGGCAATCTCTATACTCTTCAAGGGATCCACTTGATCCCAGCTGCCTATGCATGTCATATGCCTCCTTCTTCTTTTTGACTAGTGCCTCAATCTCCCGAGTCATCCAAGGTTCCCTACTTCTACCAGCCTTGCCCTTCACTTTATAAGGAATGTGCTTACCCTGAACCCTGGTTAACACACTTTTGAAAGCCTCCCACTTACCAGACGTCCCTTTGCCTGCCAACAGACTCTCCCAATCAACTTCTGAAAGTTCCTGTCTAATACCATCAAAATTGGCCTTTCCCCAATTTAGAATTTTAACTTTTGGGCCAGACCTATCCTTCTCCATAGCTATCTTAAAACTAATGGAATTATGATCACTGGTCCCAAAGTGATCCCTCACTAACACCTCTGTCACCTGCCCTTGTATAGATCCTTGGTTAGACCCCACTTGGACTACTGTGCACTGTTCTGGTCTCCATATTATAAAAAGGATATAGAGGCACTGGAGAAGGTGCAAAAAAGATTCACAAGGATGATACCAGAACTGAGAGGATATACTTATCAGGAAAGGCTGAACAGGCTGGGGCTCTTTTCTCTAGAAAGAGAAAGCTGAGGGGAGACCTAATGGAGGTCTTCAAGAGTATGAAAGAGTTTGATAGGGTAGACATGGAGAAAATGTTTCCACTTGTGGGGGAGACCAGAAACTAAAGGCCACAAATATAAGTCAGTCACTAATAAATCCAAAGGGATTTCAGGAGAAACTTCTTTACCCAGGGAGTGGATAGAATAAGGAACTCGCTATCACAAGGAGTAGTTGAGGCAAATCGCATAGATTTATTTAAGGGGAAGCAAAATAAGCACATGATGGAGAAAGGAATAGAAGGATATACTGAAAGGGTTAGATGAAGAGGGGTGGGAGGAGGCTCGTGTGGAGCATAAACACCGGCATAGACCAGTTGGGCCGAATGGCCTGTTTCTGTGCAGTAGATTCTACATAACTCTATGTTTAACCCTTACAATGAGTACGGTGGCCCAGTGATGATGGTGCTGGCCTAGTTCACAGTCCCACCATGGTAAGTTATAAAAGTTTCCTGACTGGTATACCTCAGTGCCTACACTATGCACTGCACTGTCGATTTTTGGAGCCAGTCGGGTTGATTTTACTTTTTGGCCGGCACCGTCTGATCAGTTGGCCATTCTGGCGGCGAAGAGGCAGCTGGGATTTTTATGGCCCAGACCTAACTTGAATCTGACCAGCGAGCTGCGGATGCCAAACGGGTGCCCCAGGCAGCTTGGTGGCTTTGGCCCACAGGAACGTCAGCCGGCTGGGCTCGGGCGGCAGCTCTAGGTAGCCTGCGGGGGGAAGGCTAGACCGAGGGGGGGCGAGTTCAGGCTGGCAGTGGCTCGCAGTATTTTCGTGGAGCCCAGGGGATCACTGCTGCTCCTCCTGACCCCACAAAGATCATTTAAAACTTGCCATTCCAGGGCCTCTCGGGCTCTATCTCCAGTGCAACCGGTCAGAGTGCACACAGTGCTCGCTCCAACCAGTTCTAAAATGGCAACCAGGGTCCTACATAGGTCTTAAGAACCAAATTTGCATATTAAAACGGGCCAACCTAAGGGGCCTATGTAGATGCATTTAAGGGGGCCTATGTAGATGCATTTAAGGGGAAGCTAGATAAACACATGAGGGAGAAAGGAATTAATTTTTTTATTCGTTCATGGGATGTGGGCATCGCTGGCAAGGCCAGCATTTATTGCCCCTCCCTAATTGCCCCTTGAGAAGGTGGTGGTGAGCCGCCTTCTTGAACCGCTGCAGTTGGTGTGGTGAAGGTTCTCCCACAGTGCTGTTAGGTAGGGAGTTCCAGGATTTTGACCCAACGACGATGAAGGAACGGCGATATATTTCCAAGTCGGGATGGTGTGTGACTTGTAGGTGAACATGCAGGTGGTGTTGTTCTCATGTGCCTATACTCTCTGAAGTTTAAAAGAATGAGAGGTGATCTCATTGAAACATACAAGATTCTGAGGGGGTTTGACAGGGTAGATGCTGAGAGGTTGTTTCCCCTGGCTGGAGAGTCTAGAACTAGGGGGCATAGTTTCAGCGTAAGGGGTCGGCCATTTAAGACTGAGATGAGGAGGAATTTCTTCACTCAGAGGGTTGTGAATCTTTGGAATTCTCTACCCCAGAGGGCTGTGGATGTTGAGTCATTGAGTATATTCAAGGCTGAGACCGATAGATTTTTGGACTCTAGGGGAATCAAGTGATATGGGGATCGGGCGGGAAAGTGGAGTTGAGGCAGAAGATCAGCCCTGACCTTACTGAATGGCGGAGCAGGCTCGGGGGACCGTCTGGCCTATTCCTGCTTCTATTTCTTACGTTCTTTAGGATATGCTGATCGGGTTGGATGAAGTAGGGTGAGAGGAAGCTCGTGTAGGCCATAAACACTGGCATGGACCTGGCCAGTTTCTGCGCTGTAGATTCTATGTAACGCTACGTACCACCCGAAACTGGCAGGCACTTCAGCCACCCAGCGGTAGGCCCCTTTGTAATTGACAGCAGGCCGATTGTTGGGGTTAACGGGGAGGTAAGTCTACCGACCCCATTCTGAGGCCGGTACAGACCCGTTAACGCCAGCTTTGGTGGATTAAAATCGACCCCGTTATTTCTGATTAATGAGAGCAGCAGGGGAAGCAGGACTGATCGCTGTGAGATGACACAGAGAACCGTTGTCATGGACAGTCACTGCCAGCCCAGCTACCCACGCCCGTAAACCCAGGCACCAACCATCTTTAAAAGCCCCAATATTAAAGCTTATCAAATATGTCCTGGGAATTAAGTGCATCATATTTACATAGAATCATAGAATGATGCAACAGAGAAGGAGGCCACTCGGCCCATTGTGCCTCTTTGAAAGAACTATCCAATTATTCCCACTCCCCTGCTCTTTCCCCGTAGCCCTGCACATTTTTCCCCTTCAAGTATTTATCCAATTCCCTTTTGAAAGTTACGATTGAATCTGCTTCCACCGACCTTTCAGGCAGTGCACTCCAGATCATAACAACTCGCTGCGTAAAAAAAACTGTCTCCTCATCTCCCCTCTGGTTCTTTTGTCAATGATATTCGATGCCTGCTAATTTGGTTCTCTTCTCAAAGAATTTCAATGAGTCACGAACTATTCTTTCTCAAACAACAAAACAAAATACCGGAGACGCTGGAAATCTGGAACAAAAAGCAGAAATTGTTGGAAACACTCAACGAGTCCCGACAGCAACTGTACAGAAAGGAGCAATATTGACGTTTCAAGTAGTCCTTCATCAGAACTGATTTTCTGTTTTTATTTCTCTCTCAAAATGCTGACTTCCCTTTATTGCCTCTGTCCTTTTCAAATGAACGTTTATAACATCTAATAAAATCCCCTGGACCATTTCACTATTGAGCAACGACTTTTATCTCCTGATTTATGTCCCCTTTTTTATGAATGATGGAATTATGTGAGTCAATTTCCAGTGCAATTCCTGTATTAACAGAATTGTTGAGAATATTCACAAGATCCTTACGGATGAGGAAGGCCATTTGGCCCATCTTAATTCATTCATCCAGAACAACCCCCCCCCCCCCCAAAATCTGGCCTCTACCATCTGCTCGGAAGCCCATTCCAAATATTCAACATTCTCTGTTGGGAAGAAAAACCTACTGAAATCAGTCCTAAAGTTGCCTTTTACTGCTTTGAAGCCGAGCCTCCTTGTCTTATTCGTACTGTTGAATTTAAAGCTGTATTCCAGATTGACGTTCTCCATACCAATAACTATCTTAAATACCTCTAAGATCACCTCATGGACATCTCTTTTCCAGGTTGAAAATCCCAGCTCATTCCAGTCTTTCCTCATAATTCCGACTCCTGCCGCTAGGGATCAGCCTTCGGGCTCTTCTCTGCACTGCCTCCAGCACTTGAATGTCTCCCTCGTTTCTTGACGACCAGAACTGGATGCAGTATTCAAGCAGCGGCCCGGTCTAAACTACTAACTCGTTTTCTTGAGGATTCTAAAGATTATACCATCTGGCTCAAATACCCTTGTCTGACTGACCTCAACATGAGTGACAGTCAACCATGGAATTTGCCCACTGTCACGGAGTAGAAGCCGGGGTTGGATGCAACGTGCAGGGAGAGCAAGTGAGACAGGGAAGGGATACATCAGAAAAGGCAAAAATCGGGATCAAGCTAGGTATGGTGTGGAAAGTGAGGACAAGAAGGAAAAAGCATACTAACAACCTTTAATAAAAACAGAAAATGCTGGAAATATTCAGCAACTCAGGCAACATCTGTGGAGAAAGAAACAGAGTTAACGTTTCAGGTCAATGACCTTTCGTCAGAACCTGACGAACCTATTTCCAGCATTTTCTGTTTTTATTTCAGATTTCCAGCATCCGCAGTATTTTGCTTCTAACAAACTTTAATTTGAGAGGGGAAATTGCAGATGCTTTAGTCATAATCTTCCAAAACTCTCTTGATTCAGGAATTGTCCCCATGGATTGGAAAATTTACCAATGTCATTCCATTATTTAAGACGGGTGGGAGAGAGAAACTAGAAAATTATACTCCTCTTGGTCTAAAGTCTGTTGTGAGGAAGTTACTTGAACCTGTTCTTAGGGACAGAGTGACTGAGCACTTGAACAAATATGAGCTGATCAGAGAGAGCCAGCATGGATTTGTAACGGGTAAGTCTTGTCTAACTAACCTAGTTGAATTATTTGAGGAGGTTACTAACGTTTTAGATAAAGCAGACTCTATGGATGTTATTTATATGGACTTCCAGAAGGCAATAAGGTTGCACATAAGAGACTGTTAGCGAAAATGAAAGCGCATGGAATTGGAAGCAACCTCTTGACATGGGAAGGGAATTGGTGAGTAGGTAGGAGACAGAGAGTAGGGATAATGGATATTTACTCAAATTGGCAGGATGTGACTAGTGGTGTCCCCCAGGAACCGTACTGGGGCCTCAGCTTTTCACTATATTTATCATGACCTATATGAAGGAATAGAGAGCTGTATATCCAAGTTTGCTGACGACACTAAGTTAGGTGGCACAGTAAATAGTGTAGATGGGTGCAGTAAGTTTCAAAGGGACATTGATAGAGGAAGTGAGTGGGCAAAACTGGGGCAGATGGAGTTCAATGTGGGAAAGTGTGAGATCATCCATTTTGGACCCAAGATAGATAGATCAGAGTATTTTCTAAATGGTCAGAAGTTAGGAACTGTGGGTGTGCAGAGAGATATAGGGATCCATGTACAGAAATCACTAAAAACTAATGGACAGGTACAAAAAATAATTAAAAAGACTATTGGAATGTTAGCCTGCATCTCAAGGGGGCTGGATTACAAAGAGGAGGAAGTTATGCTGCAGTTGTATAAAGCTCTGAATAGACCCCATCTGGAATACTGCGTTCGGTTCTGGGCACTGCGCCTCAGGAAGGATATATTGGCCTTAGAGGGGGTTTAGCGCAGATTCACCAGAATGATACCGGGGCTAAAAGGGTTAAATTACGAGAATAGGTTGCATAGACTAGGCTTGTATTCCCTTGAGTATAAAAGATTAAGGGGTGATCTAATTGAGGTGTTTAAGATGATTAAAGGAGTTGATAAGGTGGATAGAGAGAAACTATTTCCTCTGATGGGGGAGTCCAGAAAAAAGGGGCATAACCTTAAAATTAGAGCGAGGCCGTTGAGGAGTGATGCCAGGAAGCACTTCTTTTTTTTATTCGTTCACGGGATGTGGGCGTGGCTGGCGAGGCCGGCATTTATTGCCCATCCCTAATTGCCCTTGAGAAGGTAGTGGTGAGCCGCCTTCTTGAACCGCTGCAGTCCGTGTGGTGAAGGTTCTCCCACAGTGCTGTTAGGAAGGAAGTTCCAGAATTTTGACCCAGCGACGATGAAGGAGCGGCGATATATTTCCAAGTCGGGATGGTGTGTGACTTGGAGGGGAACGTGCAGGTGGTGTTATTCCCATGTGCCTGCTGCTCTTGTCCTTCTAGGTGGTAAAGGTTGCGGGTTTGGGAGGTGCTATCGAAAAAGCCTTGGCGAGTTGCTGCAATGCATCCTGTGGATGGTACACACTGCAGCTACTGTGCGCCAGTGGTGAAGGGAGTGAATGTTTAGGGTGGTGCATGGGGTGCCAATCAAGCGGGCTGCTTTATCCTGGATGGTGTTGAGCTTGTTGAGTGTTGTTGGAGCTGCACTCATCCAGGCAAGTGCAGAGTATTCCATCACACTCCTGACTTGTGCCTTGTAGATGGTGGAAAGGCTTTGGGGAGTCAGGAGGTGAGTCACTCGCTGCAGAATACCCAGCCTCTGATCTGCTCTTGTAGCCACAGTATTTATATGGCTGGTCCAGTTAAGTTTCAGGTCAATGGTGACCCCCAGGATGTTGATGGTGGGGGATTCGGCGATGGTAATGCCATTGAATGTCAAGGGGAGGGGGTTAGACTCTCTCTTGTTGGAGATGGTCATTGCCTGGCACTTGTCTGGTGTGAATGTTACTTGCCACTCATGAGCCCAAGCCTGGATGTTGTCCAGATCTTGCTGCATGTGGGCTCGGACTGCTTCATTATTTGAGGGGTTGCGAATGGAACTGAAGACTGTGCAATCATCAGTGAACATTCCCATTTCTGACCTTATGATGGAGGGAAGGTCATTGATGAAGCAGCTGAAGATGGTTGGGCCTAGGACACTGCTCTGTCCTCGGACTGAGATGATTGACCTCCAACAACCAGTACCATCTTCCTTTGTGCTAGGTATGACTCCAGCCACTGGAGAGTTTTCCCCCTGATTCCCATTGACTTCAATTTTACTCAGGCTCCTTGGTGCCACACTTGGTCAAATGCTGCCTTGATGTCAAGGGCAGTCACTCTCACCTCACCTCTGGAATTCAGCTCTTTTGTCCATGTTTGGACCAAGGCTGTAATGAGGTCTGGAGCCGAGTGGTCCTGGCGGAACCCAAACTGAGCATCGGTGAGCAGGTTATTGGTGAGTAAGTGCCACTTGATAGCACTGTCGACGACACCTTCCGTCACTTTGCTGATGATTGAGAGTAGACTGATTGGGCGGTAATTGGCCGGATTGGATTTGTCCTGCTTTTTGTGGACAGGACATACCTGGGCAATTTTCCACATTGTTGGGTAGATGCCAGTGTTGTAGCTGTACTGGAACAGCTTGGCTAGAGGCGCAGCTAGTTCTGGAGCACAAGGCTTCAGCACTACAGCTGGGATGTTGTCGGAGCCCATCGTCTTTTCTGTATCCAGTGCACTCAGCCGTTTCTTGATATCACGTGGAGTGAGTCAAATTGGCTGAAGACTGGCTTCTGTGATGGTGGGGATATCGGGAGGAGGCCGAGATGGATCATCCACTTGGCACATCTGGCTGAAGATGTTTGCAAACTTCTTCACACAAAGGGTAGTGGAAATCTGGAACTCTCTCCCCCAAAAAGCTGTTGAGGCTGGGGGTCAATTGAAAATTTCAAAACTGAGATTGATAGATTTTTGTTAGGGACGGGTATTAAGGAATATAGAACCAAGGCGGGTAAATGGAGTTAAGATGCAGATCAGCCATGATCTAATTGAATGGTAGAAGAGGCTTGAGGGGCTGAATAGCCTACTCCTGCTCCTATGTTCCTAAGGGGAAGACAGATCGCATTAAAGACCTATATGTGATGGTACAGTATCAGGAGCATTTTTAAGGCAGTACAAGCAGTAGTCTTGGTTATACCACCCGCTCATAACACTCATCTATGGACGCACTCAAATTCTTTCCTCACGACTGTCTGACTGCTAGTGACAGATCCAAAGTTGGAAAAGAGCTGGTGAGATAGCGAGCTTTAGATAAAGCATCATATAATGTATGAGACAGGTATTTCTTAAACACTCTGGATCGTTTGTGCCATTCGTCATGTTAAGTCACTGGATAGTTGTCTGTCGTACCTATCTATGATCTTTGTGTTGGTGCTGAGTGTGTGTTTCTCTCTCTGCTCTTCGCATTCTCAGCTTTTCCTGTCTCCACTGTCCACATCATATCACTGCTGTCATATCCTATTCCCTTATCTGTTACTATGGGCGTCATTTTAGCACCCGCTATCGGGTGCGTTCCTGGCGGGGGGCCTCCCAAAATCGGAGAATCCCGGAGTGGGTCGGGAGCCCGACTCCAAACCGCCCACTTCCGGGTTCCCCATTGACGCGCCGGCGTGCGCGCGCAGCCCCCGCTGGTGGGAATCCCGCAGGCAATTAAAGCCAGCGGGATGCCACTTGAAGGTATTTATTTTGCTTGTTCAGGTCATTAACTGACCTGATTAAGGGATTATGTGAGGAGGGGTGGGATTTTAAAGCAAACTAGGACTGTTTCCCGTACTGGGGGAAACACTCCCAGTTGAAATGGACGTGTTGCAGCCACCAGCCTGTGGCAGCTGCAAAGGTCCATTTGACAGGTGGGGGGTGGGGGCAGACTCTCACTCATTGCAGGAGGCCACTCTGTCACTTGGGACAAAGTTTGGCCTCCAGAACCCTCCTCCTAACAATAAAATTCACCAACTTGCACACTTACCCCGGGGTCCAGACACATTTACCTACCTTGCAGACCCCCTCAGATGTACATCTTCCGGATGGGGGCCGCCGTAGCTGCAGTCATGACCTCCTCGGAGGACGAACAGCATCACCAGCCTCGCCGGCCACGCCGTCTACCTCTGACACGTGGAGCTCCACAACACAGTGCTGTGACACATCCACCTGCACAGCAGGAGGGAGGGCAACCGCAGAGAGAGATGCGTCGTAGAGGGCACTACCCTCGCCACAGGGTCCACAGACCGAGGCTCAGCTTCCTGGACCTCTCTGAGCAGCAGTGCACACGGAGGCTCAGAGTCACTCGACATGTAGTCGTGGACATCTGCAGCCTCCTTCATGCCCGAGCACCATCTTCTTACCTGTCGCTGTCAAAGTCACCACTGCCCTCAACAACTTCTCCTCCGCATCCTTCCAGGGTGCCACCGGGGACATCGCCGACGTCTCTCAGCCGTCTGCAGAAAAGAGCCCTGCAAATACACCTACACCCACTCTGCAGTGACACAATGGGTGGCATCAGTTGTGGGTCTTCATTGTGATCCTCAGGAATGGGCATTATTGCGCAAACCAGACAAAATTCGCGAAGACATGGCAGTAGTGGTGCCAATATAATATGTAATGTGAGTTGGTCAGAAATTCAATATAAGTAACAACCATGACAAACCCTCAAACACCCTTGTGCACCCCCTTCATGCTCACGACACGTTTGCCTTACGCTTCCTACTGCACATATGTGATGCATGCCCTGTGGCTGCAGCACAGGTAGTGGCAGGTTGAGTGAGGCTGACTGTGAAAGAGATGCATGAGGGTGAGTATGAGATAGAGCCATGAGATTGTATGAGGATTGGGTTGAGTGGTAGTGGCGGGATGAGTACTGGCGAGGTGAGTAAGTGCAGGTAAGATGAGGATGAGGTTTGAGTGGGTATGAGGGGTGATGTGACAGAGTAGTGTTGGCAGTGCCGAAGGAGATGTGGGGTGGGGGCGGTGATGTGGCAGATGAAGTGTAGGGGAATGAGTAAGTGTACTCACTTCGGCTGACCTACTGAGGTCATTGGAGCGCCTCCTGCACTGTATGCAGGTGGGCGATATGTTGGAGGTGCAGGTGACCCCCTCTGCCACCTCGAGCCAGGCCTTCCTGGTGGCAGAGGCAGGCCGCTTCCTCCCGCCCGCCGGGGGGAAGATCTCTGTCCTCCCCCTCCTCCTCACCCCATGTATTGATACCTGGAGTGAGGCATCATTAAACTGAGAGCAACCCTCCCCCTGGGCTGCTCCATGCTGTAATTTTTGCTATTTGTTGCAGCATCTGTCAGTGGAGGACTGCCCCTTTAAATAGAGCTCCTCCAGCTGACAGATCTTACTCTGCATGTGCAGTCTGCCCGCCGTGCAGATCAGCAGTGGGGAACCCGGAGGAGAAGGTAAGTGGATCCAATTGAGCTACGATCGCGCGGGTGGCTGACTGATTTCGCCGGGTGCCCGATAGCCCCCCTGCCGAGAACCCACAGCCCTGGTAACATCGGGCCCAATGTCCCATTTCTAAACAGCCACCATTCACCCTGTCCCATTTACATCCTCTCACCTCTCAATTTGTCACGACCTGCCTGCTGTTTATTCACCTCTTGTGTTCCATTCATTACTTGCTCTTCACACTTTCACTCCTTGCTCTTCACACTTTCACTCCTTGCTCTTCACACTTTCATTCCTCGTTCTTCACACTTTCATTCCTTGTTCTTCAAGCTTTCACTCTATACTCTTCACACTTTCAGCCCTGGATCTTCACACTTTCATTCCTTGTTCTTCAAGCTTTCACTCTATACTCTTCACACTTTCAGCCCTGGATCTTCACACTTTCATTCCTTGTTCTTCAAGCTTTCACTCTTTGTTCTTCACACTTTCACTCCTTGCTCTTCGCACTTTTATTCCTTGCTCTTCACACATTCACTCCTTGCTCTTCACACGTTCACTCCTTGCTCTTCACACGTTCACTCCTTGCTCTTCACACTTTTACCTCTTACTCTTCACACTTTCACCCCTGGATCTTCACACTTTTACCTCTTGCTCTTCACACTTTCACCCCTGGATCTTCACACTTTCACTCCTTGCTCTTCACACTTTCACCCCTGGATCTTCACACTTTCATTCCTTGCTCTTCACACGTTCACCTCTTGCTCTTCACACTTTCACTCCTTGCTCTTCACACTTTCACCCCTGGATCTTCACACTTTCACTCTTTGTTCTTCACACTTTCACTCCGTGCTCTTCACATTTTCGCTCCTTGCTCTTCACACTTTCACTCTTTACTCTTCACACTTTCACCCCTTGCTCTTCACACTTTCACTCCTTGCTCTTCACACTTTTACCCCTTGCACTTCACACTTTCACTCCTTGTTCTTCACACTTTCACCCCTTGCTCTTCACACTTTCACTCCTTGTTCTTCACACTTTTACCACTTGCTCTTCACACTTTCACTCCTTGTGCTTCACACTTTCACTCTTTACTCTTCAAACTTTCATTCCTTGTTCTTCACACTTTCACTATTTACTCTTCACACTTTCACCCCTTGTGCTTCACACTTTCACACTTTACTCTTCACACTTTCACCCCTTGCTCTTCACACTTTCACTCCTTGCTCTTCACACTTTCAACCCTTGTTCTTCACACTTTCACCCCTTGCTCTTCACACTTTCACTCTTCACACTTTCACTCTTCACACTTTCACTCTTTGCTATTCAAACTTTCACTCCTTGCTCTTCATACTTTCACTCTTTACTCTTCACACTTTCACCCCTTGCTCTTCACACTTTCACCCCTTGTTCTTCACACTTTCACTCCTTGCTCTTCACACTTTCACTCCTTGCTCTTCACACTTTCAACCCTTGCTCTTCACACTTTCACTCCTTGTTCTTCACACTTTCACCCCTTGCTCTTCACACTTTCACTCTTCACACTTTCAATCTTCACACTTTCACTCATCACACTTTCACTCCTTGCTATTCAAACTTTCACTACTTGCTCTTCACACTTTCACTCTTTACTCTTCACACTTTCACCCCTTGCTCTTCACACTTTCACTCCTTGTTCTTCACACTTTTACCCCTTGCTCTTCACACTTTCACTCCTTGTGCTTCACACTTTCACTCTTTACTCTTCACACTTTCATTCTTTGTTCTTCACACTTTCACTCCTTGTTCTTCACACTTTTACCCCTTGCTCTTCACACTTTCACTCCTTGCTCTTCACACTTTCACTCTTTGTTCTTCACATTTTCACTCCTTGCTATTCACACTTTCACTCTTTACTCTTCACACTTTCACCCCTTGCTCTTCACACTTTCACTCCTTGTTCTTCACACTTTCACACTTTACTCTTCACACTTTCACCACTTGTTCTTCACACTTTCACTCTTTACTCTTCACACTTTCATTGCTTGTTCTTCACACTTTCACTCCTTACTCTTCACACTTTCACTCCTTGTTCTTCACACTTTTACCCCTTGCTCTTCACACTTTCACTTCTTGCTCTTCACACTTTCATTCCTTGCTCTTCACACTTTTACCCCTTGCTCTTCACACTTTCACTTCTTGCTCTTCACACTTTCATTCCTTGCTCTTCACACTTTTACTCCTTACTCTTCACATTTTCACTCCTTGCTATTCACACTTTTACTCCTTACTCTTCACATTTTCACTCCTTGTTCTTCACACTTTCACTCCTTACTCTTCACACTTTTACTCCTTACTCTTCACACTTTCATTCCTTGCTCTTCACACTTTTACTCCTTACTCTTCACATTTTCACTCCTTGCTATTCACACTTTTACTCCTTACTCTTCACATTTTCACTCCTTGTTCTTCACACTTTCACTCCTTACTCCTCACACTTTCATTCCTTGTTCTTCACATTTTCACTCATTGTTCTTCACACTTTCACTCCTTACTCTTCACACTTTCACTCCTTGTTCTTCACACTTTTACCCCTTGCTCTTCACACTTTCATTTCTTGCTCTTCACACTTTTACTCCTTACTCTTCACATTTTCACTCCTTGCTATTCACACTTTCACTCCTTACTCTTCACACTTTCATTCCTTGCTCTTCACACTTTCATTCCATGCTCTTCACACTTTTACTCCTTACTCTTCACATTGTCACTCCTTGCTATTCACACTTTTACTCCTTACTCTTCACATTTTCACTCCTTGTTCTTCACACTTTCACTCCTTGTGCTTCACACTTTCACTCCTTGTTCTTCACACTTTTACCCCTTGCTCTTCACACTTTCACTCCTTGTGCTTCACACTTTCACTCTTTACTCTTCACACTTTCATTCCTTGTTCTTCACACTTTCACTCCTTGTTCTTCACACTTTCACTATTTACTCTTCACACTTTCACCCCTTGTGCTTCACACTTTCACACTTTACTCTTCACACTTTCACCCCTTGTTCTTCACACTTTCACTCCTTGCTGTTCACACTTTCACTCCTTGCTCTTCACACTTTCAACCCTTGCTCTTCACACTTTCACTCCTTGTTCTTCACACTTTCACCCCTTGCTCTTCACACTTTCACTCTTCACACTTTCACTCTTCACACTTTCACTCTTCACACTTTCACTCCTTGCTATTCAAACTTTCACTACTTGCTCTTCACACTTTCACTCTTTACTCTTCACACTTTCACCCCTTGCTCTTCACACTTTCACTCCTTGTTCATCACACTTTTACCCCTTGCTCTTCACACTTTCACTCCTTGTGCTTCACACTTTCACTCTTTACTCTTCACACTTTCATTCTTTGTTCTTCACACTTTCACTCCTTGTTCTTCACACTTTCACTCCTTGCTCTTCACATTTTCACTCCTTGCTATTCACACTTTCACTCTTTACTCTTCACACTTTCACCCTTTGCTCTTCACACTTTCACTCCTTGTTCTTCACACTTTCACACTTTACTCTTCACACTTTCACCCCTTGTTCTTCACACTTTCACTCTTTACTCTTCACACTTTCATTCCTTGTTCTTCACACTTTCACTCCTTACTCTTCACACTTTCACTCCTTGTTCTTCACACTTTTACCCCTTGCTCTTCACACTTTCACTTCTTGCTCTTCACACTTTCATTCCTTGCTCTTCACACTTTTACCCCTTGCTCTTCACACTTTCACTTCTTGCTCTTCACACTTTCATTCCTTGCTCTTCACACTTTTACTCCTTACTCTTCACATTTTCACTCCTTGCTATTCACACTTTTACTCCTTACTCTTCACATTTTCACTCCTTGTTCTTCACACTTTCACTCCTTACTCTTCACACTTTTACTCCTTACTCTTCACACTTTCATTCCTTGCTCTTCACACTTTTACTCCTTACTCTTCACACTTTCATTCCTTGCTCTTCACACTTTTACTCCTTACTCTTCACATTTTCACTCCTTGCTATTCACACTTTTACTCCTTACTCCTCACACTTTCATTCCTTGTTCTTCACATTTTCACTCATTGTTCTTCACACTTTCACCCTTTACTCTTCACACTTTCACCCCTTGCTCTTCACACTTTCACTCCTTGTTCTTCACACTTTTACCCCTTGCTCTTCACACTTTCACTCCTTGTGCTTCACACTTTCACTCTTTACTCTTCACACTTTCATTCTTTGTTCTTCACACTTTCACTCCTTGTTCTTCACACTTTCACTCCTTGCTCTTCACACTTTCACTCTTTGTTCTTCACATTTTCACTCCTTGCTATTCACACTTTCACTCTTTACTCTTCACACTTTCACCCTTTGCTCTTCACACTTTCACTCCTTGTTCTTCACACTTTCACACTTTACTCTTCACACTTTCACCCCTTGTTCTTCACACTTTCACTCTTTACTCTTCACACTTTCATTCCTTGTTCTTCACACTTTCACTCCTTACTCTTCACACTTTCACTCCTTGTTCTTCACACTTTTACACCTTGCTCTTCACACTTTCACTTCTTGCTCTTCACACTTTCATTCCTTGCTCTTCACACTTTTACCCCTTGCTCTTCACACTTTCACTTCTTGCTCTTCACACTTTCATTCCTTGCTCTTCACACTTTTACTCCTTACTCTTCACATTTTCACTCCTTGCTATTCACACTTTTACTCCTTACTCTTCACATTTTCACTCCTTGTTCTTCACACTTTCACTCCTTACTCTTCACACTTTTACTCCTTACACTTCACACTTTCATTCCTTGCTCTTCACACTTTTACTCCTTACTCTTCACACTTTCATTCCTTGCTCTTCACACTTTTACTCCTTACTCTTCACATTTTCACTCCTTGCTATTCACACTTTTACTCCTTACTCCTCACACTTTCATTCCTTGTTCTTCACATTTTCACTCATTGTTCTTCACACTTTCACTCCTTACTCTTCACACTTTCACTCCTTGTTCTTCACAATTTTACCCCTTGCTCTTCACACTTTCATTTCTTGCTCTTCACACTTTTACTCCTTACTCTTCACATTTTCACTTCTTGCTATTCACACTTTTACTCCTTACTCTTCACATTTTCACTCCTTGTTCTTCACACTTTCACTCCTTACTCTTCACACTTTTACTCCTCACTCTTCACACTTTCATTCCTTGCTCTTCACACTTTTACTCCTTACTCTTCACACTTTCATTCCTTGCTCTTCACACTTTTACTCCTTACTCTTCACATTTTCACTCCTTGCTATTCACACTTTTACTCCTTACTCTTCACATTTACACCCCTTGTTCTTCACACTTTCACTCCTTACTCCTCACACTTTCATTCCTTGTTCTTCACATTTTCACTCATTGTTCTTCACACTTTCACTCCTTACTCTTCACACTTTCACTCCTTGTTCTTCACACTTTTACCCCTTGCTCTTCACACTTTCATTTCTTGCTCTTCACACTTTTACTCCTTACTCTTCACATTTTCACTCCTTGCTATTCACACTTTTACTCCTTACTCTTCACATATTCACTCATTTTTCTTCAAACTTTCACTCCTTGCTCTTCACACTTTTACTCCTTACTCTTCACATTTTCACTCCTTGTTCTTCACACTTTCACTCCTTACTCTTCACACTTTTACTCCTCACTCTTCACACTTTCATTCCTTGCTCTTCACACTTTTACTCCTTACTCTTCACACTTTCATTCCTTGTTCTTCACACTTTCACTCCTTACTCTTCACACTTTTACACCTTACTCTTCACACTTTCATTCCTTGCTCTTCTCACTTTTACTCCTTACTCTTCACATTTTCACTCCTTGCTATTCACACTTTTACTCCTTACTCTTCACATTTTCACTCCTTGTTCTTCACACTTTCACTCCTTACTCTTCACACTTTTACTCCTTACTCTTCACATTTTCACTCCTTGTTCTTCACACTTTCACTCCTTGCTCTTCACACTTTCATTCCTTGCTCTTCACACTTTTACTCCTTACTCTTCACATTTTCACTCCTTGCTATTCACACTTTTACTCCTTACTCTTCACATTTTCACTCCTTGTTCTTCACACTTTCACTCCTTACTCTTCACACTTTTACTCCTTACTCTTCACATTTTCACTCCTTGTTCTTCACACTTTCACTCCTTACTCTTCACACTTTTACTCCTTACTCTTCACATTTTCACTCCTTGTTCTTCACACTTTCACTCCTTACTCTTCACACTTTTACTCCTTACTCTTCACATTTTCACTCCTTGTTCTTCACACTTTCACTCTTTACTCTTCACACTTTCATTCCTTGTTCTTCACATTTTCACTCCTTGTTCTTCACACTTTCACTCCTTACTCTTCACACTTTCATTCCTTGTTCCTCACACTTTCACTTCTTGCTCTTCACCCTTTTACTCCTTACTCTTCACATTTTCACTTCTTGTTCTTCACACTTTCACTCTTTACTCTTCACACTTTCATTCCTTGTTCTTCACATTTTCACTCCTTGTTCTTCACACTTTCACTCCTTACTCTTCACACTTTCATTCCTTGTTCCTCACACTTTCACTTCTTGCTCTTCACCCTTTCACTCCTTACTCTTCATCCTTTCACTCCTTACTCTTCCTTAGCATAAACTTACTTAGAATCAAGAGCACAGAAACAGGCCATTCTATCCAACTGGTCTATGCCAGTGTTTGTACTCCACATGAGCCTCCTCCCACCCTGATTACTATATCCTGTCCTGTCCCTATATTCCTCTATCCCCTTCTCCCTCATGCATACTCCCCTTAAATCCATCAATGCTATCTGCTTCAGCCACTCCATGTGGCCTTGAGTTCCACATTCTAACCACTCTCTGTGTCGAGAAATTTCTCCTAAATGCTTTATTTGATCTATTATTGGTATCTTATATTTAGGACATCTTGTTCTGGACTTACCCACAAGTGGAAACAATTTATCTACATTTGCCCTATTAAGCCCGAGCTTAATTTTAAAGAACTCTCTCAGGTCTCCTCTTTTCCAGAAAATAGAGCCCCAGCTTGTTCAATCTTTCCAGATAGCTGCATCTTCTCAATTCTGGTAACATCCTTGTAAATCTTTTCTGCACTATCTCCAGTACTCCCAAGTGTGGTCTAACCAAGGGTCTTTTTGTAATTTAATATTACCTCCCTGCTTTTACATTCTAGTCCTTTAGAAATGAACCCCAGTAATTTATTTGCACTCTTTATGGCCTTATCAACTTGTGTTGCTACTTTTGGCAATTTATGTACCTGTATTTCTCTCTTTGTTCCTCTACCCCATTTAGCTTCTTGCCTTCCAATGAATAAGTGGCCTCCTTATTGCTCCAACCAAAATGAACCACCTCACACTTTGCTATATTGAATTTCATTTGCCATCTATCCGCCCACTCTGCAAGCCTGTTTATATCTTCCTGTATTATGGTGCCATCCTCAGTATTGGCTATGTCTTGTTCCTTTCCCCATCTTCATCCCCGCCTCCCCTTATTCTTCTTTGTCCCTTCACCCTTTTTCCATTCATCCTTTCTTATTCCCTCTTCACCCTCACCCTCTAGCCTTCCCCTCACACTCTCCATCTTTTCTTCTCACTGTTGTCCCACTCAACTGTTTCCCTTTTCCTCGCTCCTTCCTCATTCTTCCCCTCAGCTTTCCCTCCTCCTTCCTCCCCTCCACATTTACACTCTGCAGCTGGGAAAACCAGATGTTTACTTTTCATAAGAACATAAGAAATAGGAGCAGGAGTAGGCCATACGGCCCCTCGAGCCTGTTCCGCCATTCAATCAGATCATGGTCGATCTTCAACCTCAACTCCACTTTCCTGCCCGATCACCATATCCCTTGCTTCCCCTAGAGTCCAGAAATCTGTCTATCTCAGCCTTGAATATACTCAATGACTCAGCATCTACAGCCCTCTGGGGTAGAGAATTCCTAAGATTCACAGCCCTCTGAGTGAAGAAATTCCTCCTCATCTCAGTCCTAAATGGCTGACCTCTTATCCTGCGATTATGCCCCCTAGTTCTAAACTCTCCAGCCATGGGAAACAATCTCTCAGCATCTACCCTGTCAAGGTCCCTCAGAATCTTATATGTTTCAATTAGATCACCTCTCATTCTTCTAAACGCCAGAGAATATAGGCCCATTCTACTCAATCTCTCCTCATAGGACAACACTCTCATCCCAGGAATTAATCTCGTGAACCTTCGCTGCACCGCCTCTAAGGCAAGTATATCCTTCCTTAAATAAGGAGACCAAAACTGTCCGCAGTACTCCAGGTGAGGTCTCACCAAAGCCCTGTACAATTGTAGTAAGACTTCCTTACTTTTGTACTTCAACTCCCTTGCAATACAGGCCAACATTCCATTTGCCTTCCTAATTGCTTGCTGTACCTGCATTCTAACTTTTTGTGTTTCTTGTATGAGGGCACCCAAGTCTCTCTGAACACCTGTAAACAATTTTACAACACCAAGTTATAGTCCAGCAATTTTATTTTAAATTCACAAGCTTTCGGAGGCTACCTCCTTCCTCAGGTGAACGATGTGGAAAATCGTTCCACATCGTTCACCTGAGGAAGGAGGTAGCCTCCGAAAGCTTGTGAATTTAAAATAAAATTGCTGGACTATAACTTGGTGTTGTAAAATTGTTTACAATTGTCAACCCCAGTCCATCACCGGCATCTCCACATCTCTGAACACCAACATTTAATAGTTTCTCACCATTTAAAAAATATTCTGTTTTTCAATTCTTTCTACCAAAGTAAATAACTTCACATTTCCCCACATTATACTCCATCTGCCACCTTCTTGCCCACTCACTTAACCTGTCTATATCCCTTTTCAGACGCTTTGTATCCTGCTCACAGCTTACTTTCCCACCTAGCTTTGTATCGTCAGCAAACTTGGATACATTACACTCGGTCCCTTCATCTAAGTCATTAATGTAGATTGTAACTAGCTGAGGCCCAAGCACTGATCCTTGCGGCACCCCACTAGTTACAGCCTGCCAACCTGAAAATGACCCGTTTATCCCCACTCTTTGTTTTCTGTCCTTTAACTAATCCTCTATCCATGCTAATATACTACCCCCAACCCATGAGCCCTTACCTTGTATAACAACCTTTTATATGGCACCTTATTGAATGCCTTTTGAAAATCCAAATATACGACATCCACTGGTCCCCCTTTATCTACCCTGCTAATTACATCCTCAAAAAACTCTAATAAATTTGTCAAACACTCTTTCCCTTTCATAAAACCATGTTGACTCTGCCTAATCATATTATGATTTTCTAACTGCCCTGTCACCACTTCCTTAATAATGGATTCCAGCATTTTCCCGACGACTGATGTCAGGCTAACTGGCCTGTAGTTCCCTGTTTTCTCTTTCCCTCCTTTCCTGAATAGCGGGGTCACATTTGCTACCTTCCAATCCATGGGGACCACTCTGACGTCTCGGGAATTTTGGAAGATCACAACCAATGCATCCACTATCTCTGCAGCCACCTCTTTTAGAATCCTGGGATGTAGGCTATCAGGTCCATGGGATTTATCAGCTTTTAGTCCCATTAGTTTCTCAAGTACTTTTTCCTCTAGTGATATTAATTACTTTAAGTTCCTCACTCTCATTAGACACTTGGTTCCCCACTATTTCTGGTATGTTTTTTGTGTCTTCTACTGTGAAGACAGATACAAAATATTTGTTTAACGCATCTGCCATGTCCTGATTCCCCATTATAATTTCTCCTGTCCCAGCCTCTAAGGGACCCACGTTTACTTTTCAAGTGCTTTTAATATAGCTGCTGAGTAATTGAGACTAAATCCACCAAAACAGGGACAGAGATCAACCTCCCAACCCAAGGAATTCAGGAATTCAAACAGGTAGATTGAGTTAAGTAAAAAAACAAATCTGGTTGTAGCCAGCAGTGTGGGACTGGGGCAGAAATTCAGATTTTTTATTTGCAAATTGGCAAAACAATGCAGATTTGTCAGAGGATGCTGACCCCTGGCATATCTTAGTGAATCTCCACTGCACCTTTTTTATTGTTTTTAGAGCCCAAAATACATCACCCAAAACTATATATTACTGCGACAGTGGCCAACAAAGCTTTTGTACAAGTCCAAAAGTAGCTCCTTGTCTTTGTAATGCATGCTTCTAGATACAAAAACAAGGGCTCATGTTGCCTTTGTATGGTCTAATCTACTTGCTTTGTCAGCTTTGATGGTCTGTACCTACACACCAAAATCCCTGTTTCTATGTTTCACTTAAGAGCTTACCATTTGGCATCAGCTGTGGCTCAGTGGGTCGCACTCTCGCCTCTGAGACAAAAGGCTGTAGGTTCAAGTTCCACTCCAGAGACTTGAGCACATAATCCAGGCTGACACTACAGTGCAGTACTGAGTGGGTGCAGCATTGTCAGAGGTGTTGTTTCTCAGATGAGATGTTAAACCAAGACCCCTGCCTTCTCAGGTGGATGTATAAGATCCCATGGCACTATTTTGAAGAAAAGCAGGGGATGATGCCCTGGCCAATATTTATCCCTCAACCAACACCACTAAAACAGTCATTATCACGTTGATGTTTGTGGGAGCTTGCTGTGTGCAAATTGGCTGCTGCATTTCCTACATTACAACAGTGACTACACTTCAAAAGTACTTAATTGGCTGTAATGCACTTTGGGATGCTTGAAGTCGTGAAAGGCGCTATATAAATGCAAGTCATTCTTTCATTTAAGGTGAATTTCCTTTCTCCATTCTTACATCCAAAATCAATTTTTTCGACACTGAACTCCATCTGCCACCTATCTGCCCAATGCTGTTAGCCCATCTCTGTCCTCTTGTAGTCTTTTACAATCATTGGTATAATTTGTCATGTTCCCTCCCCAGTTACTGACAACTTTCAATATTGTTCCCTCAACTCCTAAGTCCAGATCACTTCTATAGCTGATAAGAGCAGCCCCTGTGGAATACCACTCACATTACCTTTCCATTCCAAGAAACCTCCTTTCTCCTACCTGTTGCTTTTTACCCTCCAACCATCTCTATATCCATGTGATGACAATCCCCTTAATTCCACATGCCATTATCTTTTCCATATGTCTCTTGGTACATTATCAAATGCTTCTTGAAAATCCATAGGAACAGGAGTAGGCCATTCAGCCCCTTAAGCCTGTTCATAGTAGGTACCACACAGGAGGAGACATTCAGCCCATTGTGCCTGTGCCGGCTCTTTGAACAAGCTACCAATTAATCCCATTCCTCTGCTGTTTCCCCGTAGCCCTGTAGATTTTTTCCCTTCAAGTGTTTGTCCAATTCCCTTTTGAAAGTTACTATTGAATCTGCTTCCATTACCCGTTCAGGCAATGCATTCCAGATTATTACAACTCGCTGCGTAAAAAAATGTTTCATTGTGTCGTTTCTGGCTCTTTTGCTTATCATTTTAAATCTGTGTCCTCTCGTTACTGATCCTTCTGCCACTGGAAACAGTTTCTCCTTATTTACTCTACCAAAACCGTTTGTGATTTTGAACACCTCCATCAAATCTTCTCTGTTTTAATGACATTAATATATATCAAAAAGAGCAGTGGTCCTGGAGAACACCACTGTATACTTCCCTCCAGACTGAAAAACAACCGTTCACCACTATTCTCTGCTTTCTGTCCCTTTAATCCTATGGGCTTTAATTTTGCTAACAAGTCTATTATGTGGTACTTTATCAAATGCCTTTTGAAAGTCCATATACATAATATCAACCGGAATACCCTCATCAACCCTCTCTGTTACTTCATCAAGTTAGTCAAACACGATTTTCCTTTAACAAATCCGTGTTGACTTTCATTTATTATCCCATACTTTTCCAAATGCCAATTAATTTTGTCCCATAGAACATAAGATTATAAGAAATAGGAGCAGGAGTAGGCCATACAGCACCTCGAGCCTGCTCCATCATTCAATCAGATCATGGCTGATCTTCAACCTCAACTCCACTTTCCTGCCCGATCCCCATATCCCTTGATTCCCCAAGAGTCCAAAAATCTATCCATCTCAGCCTTGAATATATTCAATGACTCAGCATCCACAGCCCTCTGGGGTAGAGAATTCCAAAGATTCACAACCCTCCGCTTGAAGAAATTCCTCCTCATCTCCGCCTTAAATGGCCAACCCCTTATAAGAACATAAGAACATAAGAAATAGGAGCAGGAGTAGGCCAATCGGCCCCTCGAGCCTGCTCCGCCATTCAATAAGATCATGGCTGATCTGATCGTAACCTCAAATCTAAATTCATGTCCAATTTCCTGCCCGCTCCCCGTAACCCCTAATTCCCTTTACTTCTAGGAAACTGCGATTATGCCCCCTATCCTAGACTGTCTAGCTGGGGAAACAATCTCTCAGCATCTACCCTGTCAAGCCCCTTCATAATTTTATATGTTTCAATGAGATCACCTCTCATTCTTCTAAACTTCAGAGAATATAGGCCCATTCTACTCAAACTCACCTCATAGGACAACCCTCTCATCCCAGGAATCGATCTAGTGAACCTTTGTTGCACCGCCTCTAAGGCAAGTATATCCTTCCTTCGATAAGGAGACCAAAACTGTACGCAGTACTCCAGGTGAAGTCTCACTAAAGCCCTGTACAATTGTAGTAAGACTTCCTTACTCTTGTACTCTAACCCCCTTGCAATAAAGGCCAACATGCCATTTGCCTTTCTAATTGCTTGCTGCACCTGCATACTAACTTTTTGTGTTTCTTGTACGAGGAAACCCAGATCTCTCTGAACACCAACATTTAATAGTTTCTCACCATTTAAAAAATATTCTCTTTTTCTATTCTTCTTATCACACATTTCCCCACATTATACTCCATCTGCCAGCTTCTCGCCCACTCACTTAACCTGTCTATATCCCATTGCAGACTCTTTGTGTCCTCTTCACAGCTTACTTTCCCACCTAGCTTTGTATCATCAGCAAACTTGTGTAAATTATACTCTGTCCCTTCATCTAAGTCATTAATATAGATTGTAAATAGCTGAGGCCCAAGCACTGATCCTTGCAGCACTCGACGTGTTACAGCTTGCCAACCTGAAAATGACCCGTTCATTCCTACTCTCTGTTTTCTGTCCTTTAAGCAATTCTCTATCTATGCTAATCTATTACCCCAACCCCATGAGCCCTAATCTTGTGTAACAACCTTTTATGTGGCACCTTATCGAATGACTTTTGAAAATCCACTGGTTGTCCTTTATCTACCCTGCTAGTCACATCCTCAAAAAACTCTAATAAATTTGTCAAATATTAGAGTTCCGATTAGTGTCCCGGATTATTGTCTCTAAAAGTTTTCCCATCACCGACGGGAGGCTGACTGGCCTGTAGTTGCCGAGTTTATCCCTCTCCCCTTTTATGAACAGGGGTGTGGCATTTGCAATCCATTCAGTTAGTTCATGGCTGATCTGGAGCTTAACTCCATCCACCTGCCTTGGTTCCGTATCCCTTAATACACTTGCCTATCAAAAATCTATCAATCTCAATCCACATCCAATGCATTTCCTTTATCCATCCTCTCTGTTATTTCTTCAAAGAATGTTGGTTAAGCAACATTCAAGAAATCCATGCCAATTGGCCCTCACTCCAAGTGCTTCGTAATTTCATCCCGTATTATAGACTTACCAACAAGTGAAGTAAAGCTAACTTGCTTATCCCAGTCAGTCTCCTTATTCAAATAGTGCTGTCACATTTGCCCCCCTCATTTTCCTTTCCACAGATTTTTTGAAATGTACAGTCAGAGCCTCCGATTTCCTCCACAGCTTCCCTTGGGTATAAATTATCAGGTGGCTGAGATTTTGCAACAAAAACAGAAAGTGGTGGAAAGACTCAGGAGGTCAGTCAGCATCGGTGTGAAGAACAGACAGGTTAACATTTCAAGTGCGGATCTTTCGGTTTTGAGAAATGGTCCACACCCAAAATGTTAACTTACCTGTTCCCTCCACAGGTGCTTCTGAGTGTTTCCACCATGGTCTGTTTTTGTTTCAGATTACCAGCGTCTTGCAGTATTTCTCCAACTGCCTCGCTGCTCCCCCCATTGGTTGTCCAACATGTCCCATCCTCACGGTGCACCGCCTTCCCACACCAATTGGAAACAGAAAAGACTCTTTATTACCCGTTTGGATGTTTCTTGACTGTCAGTCAAACAGCCTTTTTTCCCACCTCCAATATTTTCATAACTAATAAACAGAAGTTCAAAGAAAGTGAAAAAAAATACAATTTTTTTTACTGCCCAGTATGATTTTTCTCCCGGGTTGCTCGCAGCAATGTCCTGGAGATTAATCGTCAATTCTTGGAGACCCCAAGCCAATCCTGGAGGGTTGGCAACCCTATACCCTTTGGGTTATGGAGTTGACGACATGGTTCTGAGGTGAGAGGGTGCATTTTACCACCTATCATTCAAACCTCCAAAGGCAAGGCACAGATTAGTTTCAATAAAAATGATTTTGCTGAAATGTTCTTTTTTTTTTGTACCTCTCCTTGCCTTAAATTGACGCCGTCGCCACGTGCGCTACTTAATGACAAATGTAACATTTCCCTCGCTTTCCGCGACCGGTGGGCACCGCAGGGACTGGAGTGCATCCTTGACCAGAACAATAAAAGTATCATGTTTAATTATTTGGTTTTGATTTGCTTTTAAAAAAATAAAGTTACACCCTAACACACACACAAAAAAAACATTTCCGTTGCAATGTATCGAATCAAACAGCAGGTGCCGCCGGCTGGCTGGCTCCCACTTCCCAAATCAAGCACCTTCTCTCTCTCTCTGTCTCTCACCCTCTGTGTCTTTGGGCAATGCTTGTTGTTTCCCGGAAGTATTATGGCAACAATTTAGTCAATGGAAACGACGTTGCGACATTGGGAGAGAGGTGGGATGGTGGTGATGGGCAGACATTGATACAGGGAGAAATGTAACAATATTGCGGCTCAGTGTTCCAGTGAAGAGAAGTCCTTCTCTCTCTCTCTCTCTAGCTTAGCACTGAGGGTGTGTTTGTGTCTGACCAGCTTCCTGCTGCTGCTGCTGGGAGGGAGGGACATTCTGCTCTGACCGGCTATTTTAGATTGTATTTTTCTTTAATGCATTTATAAAAAGGGGGAAGTCTGCCACCCAGCAAACCAGTGCCACCCAGAGTCGATGGGCGGTTTGTGTGGGAGGGAGTTTGTTTTCTTGGCATTGCCCGCTTGTAAATGGGAAATTCGCAGTTTTGGAGCGTCAGGGAGCCTGGGACTGTGGAGGAATGTGACTCGACCTGGCAAAGCGATTCGGAGCCGGAGGAGCAGCCAGAGGAGCAGGAGCAGGAGCAGGCCGCCCAGGAAGCGGCTGTCTCAGCCGGGGAAGGGGAAGCGGGTGGAAGCGGGAGTGCAGAGGGAGCTGCGGCCGGCGAGGATCAGGTACAGTCAAACCCCCGCCCCCCCCCAGCAAACTCACAGGGGGCAGTCAGAGCCGGGGAGATTCGCAAGTGATCGGGTCAGGTCTGGGGGGACCGTTATTATAAAGTGGAACTCACCGTCCTGTCCTGTAATCGCTTTAAATCCGGGCTGTGGGTTACACGTGGGATGGGGAGAGAGATCCACATCTGGTCCCAGCTCATTTCTGGCCAGCCCTCCATTGCTCCATAACTGCAGATTTGTGCTGGTATCAGACAGCTGACATTGTTCAAAATAAGTCTGATCATTGGTAACTTTTGCTGCTGCCTTGCTAAGCAATTCTTTTCTGTGATCACATATTACAAGAATCCCCCCCCCTCCTCCCTCTCTCGTGTTCATGCACCTTCCCTGTGAATCCATTACCCATTGGAGCAGTTTGTGGTGCACAGCATTTTGCTTTTAAAGTTATTAACTCTGCCTCTTGCCCATAAAGAAATCTGGGAAGGTAGCGGGCATGCCAGCCTCTGAACAAGCACAACAGTAGAGCAAGGTTACTGGCTCACATCCTGTCAAGGGTAGATTCCCAACTGATATCTAGCTCTCCGAGAGCTCCAGAGTTCAGTTAGCTGCCAAATGGAAGTCATGATGTGGAGATGCCGGTGATGGACTGGGGTTGACAAATGTAAGGAATCTTACTCAGCTGACGAAGGAGAAAGCCTCCGAAAGCTTGTGATTTTCAAATAAAACAGTTGGACTATAACCTGGTGTTGTAAGATTCCTTACAAATGGAAGTCAAGCACTTTACCGCTGTTCTGTTTTAATAGTCATTCCAATTGTTTAATTGAAATTGGGACAACAGCGCCTCATAACAGGCCTCCCCTTGTCTTCTTTTACTGGAGAGCAGATAGGACAGTGCTAAATCCCAGCTTGGCCAGTAGATATTTGCTCTTGAATGTGGCCTTCAGGAGAGGAGTGGCACCCTTCTCTATTCAAAGAGCGAGCTGGACAACAGAATTAAATATAAGAATGTTAAGGTGAGTGAGGGTTACAGAACCAAGATGGGTAAATGGAGTTAAGATACACATCACCCATGATCTAATTGAATGGCGGAACAGACTCGAGGGGCTGAATGGCCTACTCCTGTTCCTATTTTTCTACAAATACGGGGTCACAGCATGCACGGTCTATGATTGAGAGTCAGGCTGGAATGCAGAGGATGTGGAAAGGAGATGGATAGAATCATTAAAACCCCAGCAGAACTTTGAACACGATTAAGAGAGGATGGCAATTGTCAGGAGCAGTCAGTGATTCCTTCATTCTCCCATACATTGAAAGGCATCGATTTGTTCGGAGAAACTTTACCGAGTTAGGGAAATAATTAGGCACAAACCTACTTTATTTTCAGATAGGATGGGTGCCAATGACTGATTTACTTTTTGTTTATTCTATGTAGCAAGTTTTGAGATGTGAAATTATTATTTTGATTTGCAAAAAATAGTTCCCGTTTGAAATCATCACATCATCCGAAATCACATTGTCAGGTTCCACATGACGACACCCAGATCTACCTCACCACCACCTCTCTCTCGATCCCTCCGCTGTCTCTATGTGGTCAGACTGCTTATCTGACATCCAATACTGGATGAGCAGAAATTTCCTCCCGTTAAATATTGGGAAGAGCTAAGCCATTGTCTTCGGTCCCGGCCAAAAACTCCGTTCCCTAGCCACCGACTCCATCCCTCTCCCTGGCCACTGTCACAGGCTGAACCAGACTGATCGCAACCTCGGCGTCCTACTTTATCATGAGCTGAGATTCCAGCTCCATACCCTCTCCATCACAAAAACCACCTACTTCCACATCTGTAATATCCCTTCTCTGCTGCTGCCTCAACCCATCTGCTGCTGAAACACTCCTCCATGCTTCCGTTACCTCTAGACTCGACTATTCCAATGCTTTCATGGCCGGCCTCCCATCTTGCACCCTCATTGAATACTCTGCTGCCCGTATCCTAACTTGTACCAAGTCCCGTTCACCCATCACCCCTGTGCTCACTGATCTACATTGGCTCCTGGTCCACCAAGGCCTCAAATTTAAAATTCTTATCCTTGTCTTCAAATCCCTCCATGGCCTTTCCCTCCCTATCTCTATAACCCCCTCCATCCATACAACCCTCCGAGAACTCTGTGGTTCTCCAATTCTGCCTCTTGTGCATCCCTGACTTCCTTTGCCCCACTATTGGCGGCTGTGTCTTCAACTGCTTAGGCCCTAAGCTCTGGAATTCCCTCCCTAAACCTCTCCGCCTCTCTTCCTCTTTCTCCTCCTTTAAGACTCTCCTTAAAACCTATCTTTTTGACCAAGCTTTTGGTCACCTGTCCAGTAGCTCCTTATGAGGCTTAGTGTCAATTTTTGTCTGATTAAGCCCTGTGAAGCTCAGGGATGTTTTAATAAGTTAAAGGCGCTATATAAATGCAAGTTGTTGAAATTGAGTACAGGGAAGAGGAGACAGTTCGTGCGTTTTCTCCTGATTTCAAACCCACCTCAACTTGTAAATGCCTCAGGACATATATTATTGGACAAAAATAAAATAATTCTTATTTTGATATGTATTTTAAAAATGTTAATGAAAGCATCGAGACTTGTGCACGTTTTATTTTGTATTTATAAATAAGCCCCTTAAATCTGCTTGGGGCCCTGACTGGCTCACGTTTACATGGTCCTACAACACCCCCTCCCCTTGTAAATGAGAGAGAGAGAGAGAGAGAGAGACTCGCTAATTTAATCACACTGGGCGCACGCAACAAGTTGAGCAAACTGAGTGCCATTCCATGCCAATTCCCGCAGACTGGTTGATTATCCAGTTAAACACCCCCTCTTCCCTTTATCTGCCTGGTTTCCCAGTTTCTTCGACTGGGTTTCAGGTAAGCAGCTATCTTTCCGCAGCTAAAATCTCTGGTGTGCTCTTAGAATATCGCCTTGGAATTTCTAATTGTGTCTTTTTAGAGGCTTCTAGTTAAACATTAAACAAAAAACACATTGAAAGGCAGTAATTCATAAGAAGTCATTCTTATATTTGTTAAAACCTCACTATTCACAAAAATCCATCACCAAGGGCACAATTAAATGTGTTTTTTAATACTTGCTCTATTCATTTGATTTATGGAGTCAGAATGGACAATTTTCAGTGTAATTATTCAAAGTCTAAATTTGTGATGCCGCTTCTATTAAGTTTCCATGGCAATGTATTGATGCAGTGAAACTTGGTGAGTTACATTGTGAACTCATTGTACAAACCTACCAGTTATGTAATGTAAGAAACCTGTAGATGCAGATAGATAGATCTGTATATAATTGCATTACTGTAGCATGAAAATGTATCAGTGCCACACATTGAAATACCATGGCAAAAGAATAAGGGGAGAGATGAGGAGAATTTTTTTTAACGCAGCGAGTTATGATGATCTGGAATCCACTGCCTGAAAGGGCGGTGGAAGCAGATTCAGTAGTAACTTTTCAAAAGGGAATTGGATAAATACATGAAAAGGAAAAATTTGCAGGGGAGTGGGACTAATTGGCTAGCTCTTTCAAAGAACTGGCACAGGTACAATGGGCCGAATGGCGGCCTCCTGTGCTGTATGATTCCAGGCGTGACAGAATGGTGAGGCACAACTGATAAAGAACATCATCTCCTGCAATTTCAAAAAATGATATGCTTGTAATATGCAATTGTTGTGTCATAATGTGGAGTCTAACGTAATTTTGTACCAGTGATTTCCAAAACCCGGGCCGCCTACCCCTTGAGGTTTACTCATCCAAACACGATGAGGTCATGTCCTCTGGTTGGAAACCAAAGAATAGGAAGAACCTGTGTAGATTGTACTAACCACACCGGATGGTCAATTCTAGCTGCCTGTGTGATGTCTGTTGCTTTGGCTTTGTTTGTACAATGATGGCTTTGTGCACAAGCTGCCTCAGCTGCACTTGTACTCAGAACCACATACGTCTAAATAAGCACTCTTAATATGTCCGATTGTTCTGAGAAAGCGTACAGCATAGATTCACCAAGGATAGTTATGAGGAGAGACTTGAGACACTGTGGCTATTTCCACTGGAACTTAGAGGAGATTCAGTAGAGGTTTTGATAACGAGTGAATGAGGAAAGAATATTTCCTCTAGTTGGGGAGTCAGTGATGAGAGGTCATCAAGTTAAAATTGTCACTTAAATTTTTTGTTGGAGCACTGAATGCTTGGCCAGCTGAGAAAGATGCTGGGCTATGGGGAGAGAACAGGACAGTGTGATTAACTTTGGGTTGCTCCAGCAAAGAGCCAGCATAGATGGGCCAAATGGCCTCCTTCAATGCTGTAAACTTCTATGGTTCTAAATGTCCTTGCTTGTCAAGTCGTAGAATCATACAGCACAGAAGGAAGCCATTCGGTCCATCGTGCCTGTGCTGGCTCTTTGAAAGTGCTATTCAATTAGTCCCATTTCCTTGCTCCTTCTCCATAGCCCTGCAATTTTTCCCCTTCAAGTATTTATCCAGTTCCCTTTTTGAAAGTTACCATTAAATCTACTTCCACCACCCTTTCAGGCAGTGTATTCTCGATCATAACAACTCCCATTTAAAAAAAAAGTCTTCTCATCTCCCCTCTGGTTTTTTTTGCCAATTACCTTAAATCTGTGTCCTAAAAACAGAAAGTGCTGGAAAAACTCAGCAAGTCAGGAAGTATCTGTGGAGAAAGAAACAGAGTTAACGTTTCAGGTCAAAGACCTTTCGTCAGAACTGGAAGATGTTAAAGTTTTTAAGCAGGTAGAGCCCAAGGGGAGGAGAGGAAAGAACAAAAGGGAAGGTCTGTGAAAGGGTAGAGGGCAGGAGTGATTAAACGACAAAAGGGTTGATGGTGTAAGACAAGGAGGGTGGCAATGGGACAAGAAACAAAAGATCTGTCTAGAGGAGCTGTGAATGGCAACAGCAGAACCATAACCAGCAGCTGCAGTCCAACAAGAAAAATCTTCTCTGGAGATCTCCCCCTCCGCCGTCCAACGGCCTCCAACCTCATGGACCCCAACCCCGCAAGTCCTGCTTCTACCTCCTTCCCAAGATCCACAACAGGACTGCCCTGGGAGACCCATCCTTTCAGCCTGTTCTTGCCCCACGGAGCTTGTTTCCTCCTATCTCGACTTTTTTTCTCCCCTTGTCCAGTCTCTTCCGACCTACACACGCGACTCTTCTGACGCCCTCTGCCACTTTAACGGTTTCCATCCCTTTTGTCGTTTAATTACTCTTGCCCTCGACCGTCTCACAGACCTTCCCTTTTGGTCTTTCCTCCCCTCCCCTCCCCTCCCTCCCCCCTCCTTTCCCTGGCTCTGTACTTGCTTAAAAACTTTAACTCTTTAACATCTTCCAGTTCTGAAAATAACTCTTTCTTTCTCCACAGATGCTGCCTCACTTGCTGAGCTATTCCAGCATTTTCTGTTTCTAGGACGCAGATTTCCAGCATCCGCAGTATTTTGTTTTTAAATCTGTGTCCTCTGGTTACCGACCCTCCTGCCACTGGAAACAGTTTCTCCCTATTTGCTCCATCAAAACCCTTTGTCACTTTGAATACCTCCTATTAAATCTCCCTGTAACCTTCTCTGCTCTAAAGAGAACAACCCCAGCTTCTCCAGTCTCTCCAGATAACTGAAGTTCCTCAACCCTGGTACCATTCTAGTAAATCTCCTCTGCACCCTCTCTAAGGACTTGACATTCTTCCTCAAGTGTGGTGCCCAGAATTGAACACAATACTCCAGCTGAGGTCTAACCAGTGATTTATGAAGGTTTAGCATAACTTCCTTGCTTTTGTACTCTGTGCCTCTATTAATAAAGCCCAGGATCCTGTATGTTTTTTTAACAACCGCATCAATTTGTCCTGCCACCTTCAAAGTAAACCTCCAGGTCTCTCTGTTCCTGCACCCCCTTTTAAAATTGTACCATTTAGCATATATTGCCCCTCCTCATTTTTCCTTCCAAAATAAATCATTTTGCACTTGCCTGCCTTAAATTTCATCTGCCATATGTCTGCTGATTTCACTAATATGTCTTTGTCCTCCTGAAGTTTGTTACTATCCTCCTCATTGTTTGCTAAATTTCTGAGTTTCATGTCATTTGCAAACTTTGAAATTATACCCTCTATACCCAAGTACAGGCCATTAATATATATCAAAAAGAGCAGTGGTCCTAATACCAACCCCTGGGAAACACCGCTGTATACTTCCCTCCAGTCTGCAAAACAACCGTTCACCACTACTCTCTGCTTTCTGTCCCTTAACCAATTTCATATCCATGCTACTGTCCCTTTTTAATCCTATGGGTTTTAATTTTACTAACAAGTCGATTTATGTGGTACTTCATTAAACGCCTTTTGAAAGTTCATATACACAACAACCGCACTCCCCCATCACCCCTCTCTGTTACTTCATCAAAGGACTCGATCAAGTTAGTCAGACACGATTTGCCTTTAACAAGTCCGTGCTGGCTGTCATTTATTGGGCCATATCTTTCCATATCACAATTAATTTTGTCCCGGATTATTGTCTCTAAATGTTTTGGGAGTCCTGAAGGCTGTGTTGCCTGCCCGGTGCCAGGGTTAAGGATATCTCCTCACGGCTGGAAAAGAACTTTGAGCATGAGGGGGAGGATCCATTGTCATGGTCCATGTAGGAACCAACGACGTAGGTAGAACTAAGAATGAGGTTCTGCTGAGACAGTTTGAGGAGCGAGGGTCTAAACCAATAAGCAGAACCTCAAAGGTAATAATCTCTGGATTACTGCCCGAGCCACGCACAAATTGGCATGAGGACAAACTAATCAGAGAGTTTAAATGCGTGGCTCAAAGAGTGGTGCGGGAGACGGGTTTCGATTTATGAGGCACTGGCACCAGTACTGGAGAAAAAGAGAGCTATTCAGTTGGGATGGGCTCCACTTAATAAGGGCTGGGTCCAGTGTCCTGCTGAATCGAATAACTAGTGCTGTAGATAGGGCTTTAAACTTTTTTTAAAAAGGGGGGTGGGGTCAGGTGAGAGGAAATTTAGAAATCTGAAGAGAAAAGTCAAGGCATTAGAGCAGTGTAGTGATTTGGGTAAAGATAAGCAGAGTGTGGCAGGAAGGGACAGAGAGTTTAACGATAATAGTGCATCAGCGAATAAGGTCATATCAGGGAAAAATGGTAAAAAGTTAAGACGCTTTATCTGAATGCATGAAGCATTCGTAACCAGATAGACAAATTAATGGCACAAATAGAGAAAAATGGGTTTGATCTAATAGCAGTCACAGAAATGTGTTTGCAAGTTGACCAAGTTTGGGAACTAAATATTCCAAGGTACTTGATGTTTCGAAAAGACAGACAAAATGGAAAATGAGGGGGTGTAGCCCTGACATTCAAGGATGACATAAGGACAGTAGTGAGGAAGGATCTTGACTCCGAAGATCAGGAAGTAGAATCAGTATGGGTGGAGATGAGAAATAACAAGCGGCAGAAAACACTGGTGGGAGTAGTCTATAGACTGCCTAACAGTAGCTATACTGTTGGACAAAGTATTAATCAAGAAATAATAGGAGCTTATAACAAAGGTAATGCAATAATCGTGGGGGGACTTCAATCTTCTTATAGTCAGGACAAATCAAATTGGCAAAGGTAGTTTGGAGGACAAGTTCATGCAATGCATTCAAGATAGTTTCCTAGAACAATACATTGTGGAATCAACCAGTGAACAAGTTATTTTAGATCTAGTCTTGTGTGTAATGACAGGATTAATTAGTAATCTCTCAGTTAAGGATCATCTGGGGAAGAGTGATCATAATATGATAGAATTTCACTGAGTTTGAGAGTGATGTACTTATGTCAAAAACTAGAGTCTTAAATTTAAACAAAGCCAATTACATAGGTATGAGGGGCGAGTTGGCTAAGGTAGATTGGGAAATTAAATTAAAAGGTATGATAGTAGATAAGCAATAGCAAACATTTAAAGAAATATTTCATAATTCTCAACGAACATACATTCTATTGAGAAATAAAAGCTCAAGAGGCTTATAATGTTGCCAAGAAGAGTAGTAAGCCTGAGGATTGGGAAATTTTTAGAAACCAGCAAAGGATGACCAAAAAATTGATGATAAAGGAGAAAATAGAATGAGAGTAAACTAGCAAGAAATATAAAAACAGATCATAAGAGTTTCTATAAGCATGTAAAAAGGAAGAGAGTAGCGAAAGAAAACGTGGGTCCCTTAGAGGCTGAAACAGGAGAAATTACAATGGGGAATGAGGAAATGGTAGAGATGTTAAACAAGTATTTTGTATCTGTCTTCACAGTAGAAGACACAAAAAGCATACCAGAAATAGTGGGGAATTAAGGATCTAATGAGAGTGAGGTGCTTAAAGTAATTAATATTAGTAAAGAAAAAGTACTAGGGAAATTAATGGGACTAAAAGCCGACAAATCCCCTGGACCTGATGGGCTCCATCCTAGGGTTCTAAAAGAGGTGGCTGCAGAGATAGTGGATGCATTGGTTGTGATCTTCCAGAATTCCCTAGATTCTAGACTGGTCCCCGTAGATTGCAAGGTATCAAATGTAACACCGCTATTCAAGAAAGGAGGGAGAGAGAAAACGGAACTACAGGCCAGTTAGCCTGACATCAGTCGTCGGGAAAATGCTGGAATCCATTATTAAGGCAGTGGTAATGGGGCACTTAGACAATCACAATATGACAATCACATTATGGTTTTATGAAGGGGAAATTGTGTTTGACAAATTTATAAGAGTTTTTTGAGGACGTAACTAGCAGAGTCGATAAAGGGGAACCAATGGATGTCACATATTTAGATTTTCAAAAGGCATTCGATAAAGTGCCACACAAAAGGTTGTTACACAAGATAAGGGCTCATTGGGTTGGAGGTAATATATTAGCATGGATTGAGGATTCGTTAATGGACAGAAAACAGAGATTGGGGATAAACGGGTCATTTTCAGGTTGGCAGGCTGTAACTAGTGGGGTGCCGCAAGGATCAGTGCTTGGGCCTCAGTTATTTACAATCTATATTGATGACTTAGATGAAGGGACCGAGTGTAATGTATCCAAGTTTGCTGACGATACAAAGCTAGGTGGGAAAGTAAGCTGTGAGGACACAAAGAGCGCTAAATTGGGCCGTGTAGCGCCCGTTGTTTTGGTGCTACATGGCTTCTCTGACATCCAAAATGGCGTCTTGGATGCGCACGCACGTTTCCAGTGTGACGTGCGCCAGATGCCATCTTGGTTTAGGAGTTAGTGTAGGCGCAGATAACGAACACTGGAATCATGTAAAGTAGGGAGAAAATGGATACAATCAGTGTGCAATGCTGATTTAAAATGATAAGTCCCAAAATGGTGTCTAACGCTCAACTCAACGCAGTCTTAACCCTAACCATCTGAATGTATCTTAGAATGCCTGGAGGACCCACCACCAGCGCTATTTAAAGGGACCATGCAGGATTTACAGGTTAGTGGCTGGATTATTGCTTCTGGCTGCCGAGACATTTGTAACTGTTTTTGGAGGTCTCTAGACTTGAACACCAGGACGCGGGGACATAGCCTAACATTTAGAGCTAGGGCATGCAGGAGTGAAGTTAGGAAATGCAAAGGGTGGGAAACGTTTGGAATGCTCTTCTGCAGACTGATAGATTTCTGTGAACCAAGGGTATTAAGGTTTATGGGGCTAAGGCGGGTATACAGAGTTAGGTCACAGGTCCACCATGATCTCATTGAATGGTGGAACAGGCTCGAGAGGCTAAATGCCACTGTCACTTGCTGCCTCCTGATATGCGCCACCTTCTCCTGCAAGAAAGCGGGACGTGTGTTTGGGTGATGTGCCTGTCATGGTTGAATAGCTGCCATTGTGGGTGGGTGGCTTGAAACAGTGGAAATGTGTAAGGGCAGGAGGAAGCATCTGTTTGGAAGAGTTGAGTACTGATGGAAAGAGTTTATTGGTACGTGGGTGATGGGGGGTGTAGTGCATGGAGCAGTTGGTCGGAGACGCCACCTGACCGTTGACCTCACTCACCTTGACCACTCATGTCAAAGCATTGAACTTCTTCCAGCACTGCATCCATGTTCATGATGCTGTGAACCTGGCATTGACTTCATCCCCCGCTGCCTCCCACTGTCTTTTGGATGTATGTCTGGAGGGCCTCTTGCCCCAATCCCCCCTTTGCGGAAAAAGGATGTCCCTCCTTCTGTCCACCACTCGCGCCAAGGTCTCTACTGCATCAGCAATGAACCTTGGTGCACGCACTCTCGCAGGCCTGGTACCAACTCAGACCGGCAGATTGGTGAGGTCTGGAGTGCAGATTGGAGGATGTGGGATTTAGTAGTGCGCAACCTTTATTCAATGTTTTAACAAAACTCATCAGTGTGTAAACATAGGGATGGGACCTGCATCTGTGTTTTATGTGTGTGATGCCTGATCTCCGTTCAGAATGCGTGCAGACAGTAGACTGTTATTTTCAGCAAATAACAGGTCCCAGCTACCTTTAAGAGATTTCTAAGAAACATCCTCCCTTTAAGAGATTGGGCTCCCCCTGCTGGTGGAAAGTGCGAATTGCATTGATTCCACGTGCAAGGCCCGGAAAGGAAGGCTGATTGCAGGTTAGTCATCGGGTTGGCCGAAACTCGCGTCCTGCCTGCGCGGGGTAATAGCGCATCACGCTACCCGCGCCCAAAAATGGCCCGTATCCAATTTTTTTTCCCCCAAAGAGTCTGCTAAGGGATATACACAGGTTAGGTGAGTGGGCAAGACGGTGACAGATGGAGTATAATGCGGGGAAATGTGAGGTTATTCACTTTGGTAGAAAGAATAGAAAAACAGAATTTTTTTTAAATGATGAGAAACTATTAAATGTTGGTGTTCAGAGGAATTTGGCGTCCTTGTCAATGAAACAGAGAAAGTTAACATGCAGGTACAGCAAGCAATGAGGAAACCAAATGGTATGTTGGCCTTTATTACAAGGGGGTTATAGAATCATAGAATCATAGAAAATAGGAGCAAGAGGAGGCCATTCGGCCCTTCGGGCCTGCTCCGCCATTCAAAATGGTCATGGCTGATCGTCTAACTCAGTACCCTGTTCCCGCTTTTTCCCCATATCCCTTGATCCCTTTAGCATTGAGAAATATATCTCTCTCCTTGAATATATTTAATGACTTGGCCTTCACTACCTTCTGTGGCAGAGAATTCCACAGGTTCACCACCCTCTGAGTGAAGAAATTTCTCCTCATCTCGGTTCTAAATGGCATACCCCGTATCCTGAGACTGTGACCCCTGGTTCTGGACTCCCCATCCATCGGGAACAACCTTCCTGCACCTAGTCTGTCTAGTCCTGTTAGAATTTTATATGTTTCGATGAGATCACCTCTCATTCTTCTAAGCTCTAGTGAATATAGGCCTAGTCGACCCAATCTCTCCTCATACGTCAGTCCTGCCATCCCAGGAATCAGTCTGGTAAACCTTCGTTGCACTCCCTCCATGGCAAGGACATCCTTCCTCAGATAAGGAGACCAAAACTGCACGCAATACTCTAGATGTGGTCTCACCAAGGCCCTGTATAACTGCAGTAAGGCATCCCTGTTCCTGTACTCAAATCCTCTTGCAAAGAACACCAACATACCATTCGCCTTCCTAACTGCTTGCTGCACCTAAATGCTCACTTTCAGCGACTGGTGTAGAAGGACACCCAGGTCTCATTGCACCTCCCCTTTTCCCAATCTATCACCATTCAGATAATAATCTGTCTTTCTGTTTTTACAACCAAAGTGGATAATCTCACATTTATCCATGTTATACTGCATCTGCCATGTTCTTGCCCACTCACCCAACTTGTCTAAATCACATTGGAGTACAAGAGTAAGGAAGGCTTGCTACAATTGTACAGGGCTTTGGTGAGACCACACCTGGAGTACTGCGTACAGTTTTGGTCTCCTTACTTAAAGCAGGATATACTTACCTTAGAGGGGGTGCAATGAAAATTCACTAGATTGATTTCTGGGATGAGCGGGTTGTCCTATGAGGAGAGATTGAGTAGAATGGGCCTATGTTCTCTGGAGTTTAGAAGAATGAGAGGTGATCTCATTGAAACGTATAAAATTCTGAGAAGGCTTGACAGGGTAGATGCTGAGAGGCTGTTTCCCCTGGCTGGAGAGTCTAGAACTAGGGGCCATAGTCTCAGGATGAGAGGTCAGCCATTTAGGACTGAGAGGAGGAGGAATTTCTTCACCTGGAGGGTGGTGAATCTTTAGAATTCTCTATCCCAGAGGGCTGTGGATGTTCAGTCGTTGAGTATATTCATTCTGAGATTGATAGATTTTTGGACTCTAAGGGAATCACGGGATAGGGCAGGAAAGTGGAGTTGAGGTAGAAGATCAGCCATGATCTTATTAAGTGGGGGTGGAGCAGGTTCGAGGGTCCATATGGTGGTCTACTGCTCCTGTTTCTTATGTTTCCCCATCACTGATGTTAGGATGACTGGCTTGTAGCTACTGGGTTTATTCCCCTCCCCTTTTTTGAACATTTTCAGTTCTCCAGTCCTCTGGCACCACCCCCCTATCCAAGGATGATTGGAAGATTGTGGCCAGAGCCTCTGCAATTTCCACCCTTCCTTCCCTCAGTGACCTGGGGTGCATCCCATCTGGACTAGGTGACTTTTCTACTTTGAATGCACCCAAACTTTTAAGTATCTCCTCTTTATCTATTTTTATCCTATCCAATTTCTCTGCTACCTTCTCTTTTACTGTGACATTGGCAGCATCCTCTTCTTTCGTCAAGACAGATGTGAAGTACTCATTTAGTACCTCAGCCGTACCCTCTGCATTGTGTTTTATTTGCTTGTAATTTGCCCTCCTTCTGGTGAGGTGATCCAGTTGTGTATCTGAACCAAGAGAGGTGGTCTGATACAGCAAGTTATGAGATAGAAGCAGAAGATACAGACTCAAATTAGAAAGAAGGAACTAACTTGCATTTATATAGTGCTTTTCATGACCTCAGGATGATCCAAAGCATTTTACAGCCAATGAAGTACTTCTGAAATTGGAAGATACAATTTTTTAGGAACAGAAAAGGCCATTAGCCCCAACCAGCTTGACCCCTTTTGATAGGTCACTCTCACTTACCTGCCTCCTAACCGTGTCCCTGAATCTCTCTCTCCAGAAATACATCTAATTGTCCCTTAGTCCACTTCAGTACCTGTTTCCTTGTTAATCTTTCCAAACTCAGTGCAAATGTTCTATCCAACTTCCGTCCTTGGTCCCAACTTTCTAATTTTTAATTTATGCAGAACGATATTGTGATCCTTTGCAATTTGCCTAGATGAATTTAGTCAATTCCTTTCATGAGCTTGAAGAGTTCGATTAGGGCACTTTGAAATCTCCTCTTCTCCAAAGAAAAGTAGTTCAACTTCCTTAACCTTCCCTCCTATCTTAAATTCCTGATAACCAGAATCATCTTCATTGCTTGCCTCATTGGTGAGGACAAAACATATGGTGAGTGGGTAAAGGGAAAGAAAGGAAGAGCTTGCCTTTATATTGCACTTTTCACAACCTCAGGACATCCCAAAATACTTCACAGCCAATGAAGTATTTCTGAAGTCTAGTCATTGTGTAATGTAGGTAAATTCAGCAGCCAATTTACACACAGCAAGCTCCCACAAACAACAATGAGATAAATGACCAGATAATCGGTTTTAATGATGTTGGTTGAAGGATAAACTGAACAGTGAGGAGAACTCCCCTGCTCTTCAAATAGTGCCTTGGGATCTTTTACATTCACCTGAGAGTGCAGACAGGGCCTCGGTGTAATGTCTCACCCGAAAGACGGCACCTCCGACCATGCAGTGCTCCCTCAGTACGGCACTGGGAGTGTCAGCCTAGATTATGTGCTCTGGTCTCTGGATTGGAGCTTGAACTCGTGACCTTCTGACTCAGACGAGAGTGCTACCGCTGAGCGATGCCTAACACCAAATCGTAAGATGTTAAGTGAAATATAGAAACAGAGGGACTTTGGTGTGCAGCTACATAGATAATTAAAGGTGACAATGCAAGTAGGTTAGGCCATTAAAAGGCAACATGAGCCCTTGTTTTTGTATCTAGAAGCATGCATTACAAAGAAGAACAAAGATTGTAGGCAGTAATGGATCACTAACCTTGCCAGCTGCAGCAACAAATAGGAAGTAAAATAGAGAGGAAAAACATAACGGAAGAGTTTTGATAGCAACAAAGTAATTTGATAGTAACAAAAATGTAGATCTTGTAAGAAACTTTTGTATTTTTTTTCTCTCATTGTGTGAAGTATAAAAAGCCATTTTGGTAGAAGTTGGTTACTTGGATCTCTTTTTTACATATCTGAACATTTTTAAATATACATATCTCACTTTTATAGTATTATAAGAGGCAGTAATTGACCGTACTTTTAGACTCATACTGCACATGCTGTGCAACCTGTTACCTGTTACCTTCCGAATTGAAACAGCAGGGGCGTGCTTTTAAAACCCAGTCCCCACTCACAACCGAACTGTCAATGGCATGATTTAACCAGGCCTTGGACTGGGACAGACCATTAGAACCGTAGAATGATACAGCACAGAAGGAGGCCATTTGGCCCATCGTGCCTGTGCTGGCTCTTTGAAAGAGCTATCCAATTAGTCCCATTCCCCTGCCCTTTCCCCATAGCCCTGCACATTTATCCCCTTCAAGTATTTATCCAATTCCCTTTTGAAAGTTACTATTGAATCTGCTTTCACCACCCTGTCAGGCAGTGCATTCCAGATCATAACAACTCGCTGTGTTTAAAAAAAAAAAATCTCAGTTCTACTTGGCCTCTTCTGTTATTCGGATTATGTTTCAATTCATTGTAGCCGTGTGCTCGTGTTTTTTTTGTAACGTGACTGTTTGTTTATTTGTGACACAAGCAGTTGGTGTTCTTGTGTCATTGTGGTGTACACTCCAGTTCCTACTCTCGGCAGTGTGAAGCCTCGACTGCTCAGCCAGCTGAGGAGCCAGGTTGTTGGGAGTCTTGAGCTCAAAACTGGGAGCCTTTACAAGGAATGTTTAAGGCCTTGCAGTAGTGACTTTTTTTAATGTCTGCACTCAAGTCTCTTATGTTAAAATATTTTACAAGGAATGTCTTGGGTACATTTGGGCTGTAACATAAGGTCAGGATTTTGATGGTTATGCATTACTTTGTTGCTGTCAAAACCCTTCAGCTGTGTTTTAGCCTTGTAGCACAAACACAGTTTGTTTCTTCGCATCTGTCTTTTCAATTTAATAAAAAGGTGAGACAGTAATGAAGCATTTTTGTCTTAAGTTTTAACTTGATATAGGTTAAGGATTGTGGAATCGAGGCGGGTAGATGGAGTTAAGGTACAGATCAGCCATGATCTAATTGAATGGGGGAACAGGCTCGAGGGGCTGAATGGCCAACTCCTGTTCCTGTGTTTTGTTCCTTAAGTTCAGTCACGTTAAATAAGGAGCTAAAAACCCACGGCGCTTATAGAAACCATGTCCTGGCCTAATCTGATGCGATGTTACCAGGACCACCCCATTATTTCTAGGCAGTTTGCTTAAGGAAGGAGCTGGCCACGTAATTCAAAAACAAACATACTGTCGTTTGCTGATCTCCCGTGGTGTTGCACGTGGGAGTTAAGACCAAGTGTAGCCTTCAGATGAAGCTAGGTTCGAGGGCAAGGACAATTGGACCAGGGCGCACAGATGTCATTCCGTCCATATTTTAAAATAATTCGTTCTGTCCATCTCTTCATTTACTATACTTTGATTTTATATTATTATTTAGAGTTAAATTGCAAAACGTGTCGCAGCTTGGGAAGCAGAGTAGAGTTAGTTGCAGCAAAGGGGTTTCCCTGTGGTACAGATTGAGGACTGGGAGATGCAAATCGGAGACACTACAGCAGCACCACTGTCGGGAGAGTATATCATCAGTTTAAATATGCCCATGATTAATGTGGACATAAGAATTAATAATGGGGATATAAAGTTGACACAAAAGTGTCTCAAAAAGGTAATAAGGATTTTGTAGACAGGAAGATTTTTAGATGCGCGCCTGATTGGCAGCTCCTTTTCAATTATTTAAATTCAACAATACCTAGTAACTGTTCCAGGGGTATTTTCTGACCTGCACTTTTCAAATCAACGAGTTTTATGAAACATACGAAAATAACAAGCAGGAAAGGCTGCCCCATGCTCATGATGGCCGGAGCATCACAACTGGACCCTTCCTACCCGCCCCCACCTCCGCATCCATGTAACCTCCCGGGAGAGGCAGAAAGACCCCAGGGCCAATAAGGGAAAAAAAAACTCTGGAAAATATATCTCCGACCCCCACCTCAGGAGATCAAGAGTTTTCTCTGTCCATCTGACATTTCCAAAATATGAGATAAGGAGACCGCTCTAGTAGTTTAATCTGAAAATAATTATTCTATAAGAAGTCTGGATTACAATTAGTTTAGCATGGAACTATTTATTTTCTATTATGCAAGGAGTTAGCAAAGTTTAAGAACTATTGTGAAAGTATATGTTGTGTTTCTCCCATTTATTCGCTTGGTCATTTACTGTTCAATAAGTGAGTTTGGCAGTTGCATTCTAAACCAAGGTCCAATGTGGTATCATTCTCGAAGACAGGGAGGATGCTATGGAGGCACAGGCTAGAACCAGTAGCTAAAGCTAAAGTAAACTCTTCAGCTTAGGAGTAAAGATACACAAATCACTAAAGGTAGCGATGCAGGTTAATAAGGCCATAAAAAAAAAAGCAAACAAAGCACTGGGCTTCATTTCTAGAGGGATAGAGTTGAAAAGCGGAGAGGTTGTGTTGGACTTGTGTGGAACCTTGGTTAGACCCCACTTTGAGTACTGTGCACAGTTCTGGTCTCCATATTATAAAAAGGATATAGAGGCAATGGAGGTGGTGCAAAAAGGACTTGTAGGGATAATATCAGAACTGAGAGGTAATACCTATCAGGGAAGACTGGACAGGCTGGGGCTCTTTTCTCTAGAAAAGAGAAGGCTGAGGGGTGACCTGATAGAGGCCTTTAAGATTATGAAAGGGTTTGATAGGGTAGATGTAGAGAAAATGTTTCCACTTGTGGGGGAGGCCATAAATATAAAATAGTCACTGATAAATCCATAGGGAATTCGGGAGAAACTTCTTTACTCAGCGATTGGTTAGAATGTGGAAATCTCTGCCGTAATGAGTAGTTGAGGTGATTAGCATAGATGCATTTAAGGGGAAACTAGATAAACACATGAGGGAGAAAAGAATAGAAGGATATGCTGATAGAGTTAGATGAAGAGGGGTTGGAGGAGGCTTGTGTGGAGCATAACGCCGGGATAGACCTGTTGGGCTGAATGGCCTGTTTTTGTGTGTGAATTCTATGTAATGTAATATGTAATGTTGTTACGTTGGAGTTTAAACAGTGACTGTTGGCTGTTGGGGCCCTATGTAAAGTGAGCTTCTAAGGGGAGCAGTCTCAATCCACTTCTTAGTGGGCATGGCCCCACAACACAGAACTGCCCCCTAATTGGAAATCTCACTTCGGCCACAGCTGGTGTAGGAAATGAAGCAAGATGTCACTCTGGTGAGGTAAGGAATGATCTTCTGAGTTTGGGTAATGTAGAGGGAGCTTCCCTTTGCATTGACACATCCTACTGCTGACCTGAGGCTGGCGATGGACGTCCAAAATGGAAGGTGCTCCACAACGCAGCAGCTTGATGCACCCAACATGACAGAGGAGGGGCGGGGGGGAGATTTTAAATGAACAGATGTTTACCGGCTTCTTGATCCGGTGATGCTGGAGTTGGCGGACATGTTCAAGGAGGGGATGCTTTGATCCGCACAAGTTCTCCTCAGCGATGTGATCGTTCACAACACCAAATAAGATGGAACAAATCGGAAGTAAAGTCCGTGCCATTCTGCAAAAGCTCCTTTTTTTTTTTACAATCGCAAAGTACCAAGCCAACAGAGGAGGTTGGAAATTGTGCTCACTGCAATTTATGCCAAGTAAGCTGGGGATTCAGACCTGTCAAGTGTCTCGCGTTGGGTACAAGCCCTGCATTTTAAGTCTCTGCTGTGCTGTCATGTGTAAATTTTGTAAACTTCATGTCAAACCGCTGAGCTAATCCAGCACATTACACTGTGACAATGAGCTGTAAAGCTAATCAAGATTGACTGATCCTCACAGTAAAACCTTACTCTATGGATTGCTGCTTACATCAACTCCCAACCCAGCCCGTCACCCCCCCCGCCCCACCACCTGCACTTCAGTGGCAAACGGAATAGTCAGGGCACGAGTGCGACTGGGGTGTGGGGACCCCAAGCGGGGAACTCGGGCCAATTTAACTCCCGAGCCTCATTTTAATTTTCCAGATCAGACGCCCGCCTGAAGCTGGTGGGAATGACGCGATGGCTGGTGGGAGGGAGCGGAAAATCGAGGGGCACTAGGCTGCTGCCAGGGACTCAGAAGTGGTCGTCTTGACAAGAATCTGTCTAGTTCCTTCTCGAAATCCATTACGGTTTCTTGTTCCACCATCTGTGCCGGTAATCTGTTCCACATACATACCGCCCTTTTAGTAAAAGAAAAGTTCTTCCTGCATTTCCTATTTTCTATTTGTCGTCCTTTAATTTATAAATAAGACAGGTATTTGTTCAAACCTTCCACGAGGGGGTTCTGGTATCCATTACAGTTATGTTCATTGCAGCTTTGATAGGAGTGAGGGCAGAGTGCTGACCAGTGCAAGTCCCTTGGGGAGAAAAAGCAAATGGGTTAGACAGGGTTATGTAAGGAAGGGATTTCTGCTTCATTGTTTAAAAAGTTTGATTCATGAATGATGAAGCTCCAAATTGTGGGAAATTCCAGTTCTGAGATCATTTTGGTTTACCAGCCGAACTTTTGTACACTTTTTAAAAAAAAACTAATGGTGTGAGGGAAATGTTGGAGGAGGTTCGGGTGTCCCAATAAACCACAGGAATAAAGACCGAGGGGTTCGGAACAGAATCCGAGCTCCAAATATGTCTTTTTAAAAAAGAACAAATGTCATGAACTCACCCAGACTCAGGATTCGGATTCGAAGAATGAAGGGGGAAGCTGGGAGATACAGTTTCATATAAGAACATGGGATGTTTTAGCACAAATGGTTATTGAGGCAGAAACAATAACATAATTTAAAAGGGAATTGGATTAGTGTTTGGAAAGAACTAATAGAAAAGGATACAGAGGAATGGGATTAGTCGATAGTTGCAATTCTGATATTGTTCCCTTGGCGCTCATTCTGATGTAGCACAGAAATTGATGTGCCCGTCGTACTTGTGTATGTGTGAGATGTGCTCTCGTCCTCACTCTCGTGCTCTTTCTTGCTCTTTCCCCCTCTCCCCTAAGACAGTGCTGTCTCTGGTAATTCGCACAGTTACAGATCGATGGTCTGGTCAGTACAGGGCACAGCCAATACGGTGATGGGTTCAAATAACAGGGCGTTCAAGGTCCAAATGAGGCAATTAGGAGGAAGAATGAAATTCAGGCAGAACCATTTCATAGAACCACAGAGTAAATTACCAGGGATGGATATTGGTGAATGGGGTCAGAAGACAGTTGGAGGTGATGCTGGATGGAAATGGAATTGAGGGGTACGGTGGTTAAATGGGGTGGTAGTCAACTGAAAAGGACGTTTAATGACGTTTCCTCTTCCTAATGCTTCTTTGTAGCAATATTTCCAGTTAATTGTCTTCACTTCATAGAATGCCAAGATATTAACTGACCAGTATTTTCATTTTCAGTCTGCACACATGAATTTCCAGAAGTGCAGGGGGCAATGCTTTTTTTTTATTCGTTCATGGGATGTGGGCGTCGCTGGCGAGGCCGGCATTTATTGCCCATCCCTAATTGCCCTTGAGAAGGTGGTGGTGAGCTGCCGCCTTGAACCGCTGCAGTCCGTGTGGTGAAGGTTCTCCCACAGTGCTGTTAGGAAGGGAGTTCCAGGATTTTGACCCAGCGACCTTGTGTAGCAGTGCTTGTGCAGCGAGCAGTGCCTGGGTAACAGTGCAGTGAGCAGCAGTGAGAAATGTTGTGCCTGTGTAACAGAGTTGGTCTGGTGAAACGGAGTCGTAGCAATCAGCATTTCTGAACAATTTGCCCTTGCGCGTGTTCTGCGGTTCAGTGTGTTCCTGTGATTAATGCCACCCTGCCTTGTGTGGAGTTGAGTGCAGTGACTGCAGTTTGCTTTTGGGTTAATTCTGGTTAATCTGATCTTTTACAGAACGATGATCAAACCGAAACTTCATTCAAGCCAAAGAGAAGTTTCTTTGCTGCCAGAGACCTGTACATGTACCGCCATGGCTACCCAGTAAGAGTCCACCCTGCAGCTCCCAGCATACACTCACTTACACTGCGCCCACAGTGTGTACGATGCTAATATCATTACTGTAAACTAATTCTGTCCTTCAGCTTTCCCTCCCCACCTCTCCTAACTGTGGTGACACGCTCTGGGAACAAATGGCCGTTCTTTGTTCTGGGCTCCACACTTTAGGAAGAACATCAAGGCCTTGGAGAGGGCGACGAGGAGATTTGCCAGAATGGTACCAGGGATGAGGGACATCAGTTATGTGGAGAGACTGGAGAAGCTGGGATTGTTCTCCTTAGAGCAGAGAAGGTTAGGGTGGAGATTTAATAGAGGTGTTCAAAATTTTGAGGGGTTTTGATAAAGTACATAAGGAGAAACTACTTCCACTGGCAGGAGGGTCGGTAACCAGAGGTCAAAGATTCAAGGTACTTGGCAAAAAAGCCATGGGGGAGATGAGGAGAAATGTTTTTCCTCAGAGAGTTGTTACGATCTGGAACGCATAGCCTGAAAGGGTGGTGGAAGCAGATTCAGTAATAACTTCCAATAGGGAATTGGATAAACACTTAAAAAAAGAAAAATTTACAGGGTTATGGGGAAAGAGCAGAGGAGTGGGACTAATTGATAGCTCTTTTTAAGAGCCGGCACAGGCACGATGGGCCGAATGGCCTCCTTCAGAGCTGTATGATTCTATGATTTGTGTGTGATCCGATCGTGTCAGTGGGCCATTTGTTCGTGGGAGGCATTGTCACTGAGCCTGATCCTGTTCTCATGTGACACTTATAAAGTGCAGCTGTACAGCAAGTGGGAACAGGACCTGTGGTTTATTTACCCCTTTCTGTAGCCCTGGGATACTAATTGTAGATCCCCTCCTTGGACCAGGTAACTGAGCACAGACCAGGGATCACCTATTGAGACCAGGTAACTGAGCACAGACCAGGGATCACCTATTGAGACCAGGTAACTGAGCACAGACCAGGGATCACCTATTGAGACCAGGTAACTGAACACAGACCAGGGATCACCTATTGAGACAATCTCAAAACTTGCTGATGATACAGAAGTAGGGCTTTTGAAAAATAACAAGGACTGTAAAATCCTTCCAGATGATATAGGCAGGTTAGTGAAATGGGCAGGCAGTCCAGCTATTTTGTTTTGGTTTAATTTTGAAAAATACCCAGGTTTATTGAATTCAATTTCACAATTTGCTATGGTGGAATGAAGTCACAGCCTCTGAGGTACTAGTCCAGTACCACTGCCACTAGACCACCATATCGGTGCAAGGAGATAAAGCCATAAAAAAGGCCAAAGGAATTTGGGGTTCATAAATAAGGGCAGAGAGAGTATAAGAGTAAACTAACTGTACAAGGCATTGGTTGGGCCACAGTTTGAGTACTATGTGCAGTTTTGGGTGTCCCATCATAGAAAGGACACAAAAGCCTTAGAGAGTGTCCAGTGGAGATGCCACGGGTGGGGAAACTACAGTTAAGGGGAGTAACTTGAGATTCTAGGACTATTTCCACTAGAGCAGAGAAGGCCAAGAGAAGATTTAATAGAGATTTTTAAAAAAATTATGAAATGCTTTGCCACAGGTTGTGGTTGAGGCAGAGAAATTGGACAACTGTTTGAAGTAGAGGAACAGACGGTGCTATGGGGAGAGAGCAGGAGAGAGAGATTGTGTGCGCGCTGTGCGTCTGTGTATGTCATGATCAGACTTTGGTGTCATGCCCTCATTGCTCAGGCTTATGATATGAAGAATGACCACCTGGCGGAGGTCAGAGGGCAACTGATGCCCTACCAACTGCACTCCAACATGAGTCTATCCCTTCAGGAGAGAAGGGGAGGAAGTGAGTTGTCTGGGGAGAAGGTAATTATGATTCCAAAGTAATAAGCAATGCTTGAGTTTGAGTTTAGCAATGAAGTAAGTTGACTACTTTCTGTTTCCTCTACATCAAAATTGACTCTGCTGGATATTGTCTTCCAAGGATTGGCTGACACTTCAGAAGTATTGTGTGGTTTGTGCAAATGTAGAAAAATGCTTTTGTTTTCTTTTTGTTCTGGGGAATGTTTAGTGTTGTACGTAATATAACAGCATCAAGAGCTGGATCAGAGGCTGGGTATTCTGTGGCGAGTGACTCACCTCCTGACTCCCCAAAGCCTTTCCATCATCTGCAAGGCACAAGTCAGGAGTGTGATGGAATATTCTCCACTTGCCTGGATGAGTGTAGCTCCAACACTCGAGAAGCTCAACACCATCCAGGACAAAGCAGCCCGCTTGATTGGCACCCCATCCACCACCCTAAACATTCACTCCCTCCACCTCCGGCGCACCGTGGCTGCAGTGTGTACCATCCACAGGATGCACTGCAACAACTCGCCAAGGTTTTTTTGACAAACCTGCGACCTCTACCACCTAGAAAGACAAGGGCAGCAGGCGCATGGAAACACCGCCTGCACGTTCCCCTCCAGCTCACACACCATCCCGACTTGGAAATATATCGCCGTTCCTTCATCGTTGCTGGGTCAAAATCCTGGAACTCCCTTCCTAACAGCACTGTGGGAGAACCTTCACCACACGGACTGCAGCGGTTCAAGAAGGCGGCTCACCACCACCTTCTCAAGGGCAATAAATGCTGGCCTTGCCAGTGATCCCCACATTCCATGAATGATTGATTTTTTTTTTAATCCTGAGGAATGAGCCAAGAACGAAGCAGATTTAAGCTCTGATTTGCTTTCCCCTTCAAGGATTCTCCCCAGACCGTCACCTACTCCAGGTGAGAGGACAGGCCTCTCGATCCAACTGCTAGTAAATACCGGAGAGGATCCTAGCTCATTAACTCCCCTCGTGTAGGCACGGTTGAGAATGGAAACTCGGTGTGTGGGCTTCTGGGTTCGAATATACATTGTTGGCGCAGTGGGCTGGTGCTCTGACAGTCTGCACTATTATATCTCCTCTAACTCAGATCTTCTGCTTTTAAAGAGAGCAGTAACGGATAAAGTACAATTGAAACGAGTGACAGTAGTGGCCGTGGAGCGGGAATGTAGTGTGTGTTTAACTTGTTTGTGACTTATACCCAGGCAAAATCACGAGAAACCAAACTCTTCAGCACTTATGCTAATCTCAAGTTTTACATGAAGGAGATTCCCTTTAAACCGGATGGTAAGTGGAGAGGTCTATAGATAGCAGGCTCCGTATTGGCTCTGGATACAAGGTGTTCAGGAAAGATAGGGAAGGAAAAAAAGGAGGGGGTGGGGTGACTGTATTGATTAAGGAGAATATTGCAGTGCTGGAGAGAGAGGATGTCCTTGAGGGGTCAAGGACAGAATCAATTTGGTTAGAGTTAAGAAACAACAGAGGTGTTATTACATTACTGGATGTATTCTATAGGCCACCAACTAGTGGGAAGGATATAGAGAAGCAAATTTGTAGGGAAATTACAGAGAGGTTCAAGAACCATAGAGTAGTGATAATGGGGGACTTCAACTATCCTAATATGGACCGGAATAGTAATAACGTAAAGGACAAAGAGGGGGAGGAATTTCTGAAGTGTGTTCAGAAGAACTTTCTTGATCAGTGTGTTTCAAGCCCAACAAGGAAGGAGGCATTGCTGGATCTGGTTCAGGGGAATGAGGTGGGTTAAGTGGAGCAAGTGTCAGTGGGGAAACATTTAGGGAACAGTGATCATAACATCATAAGGTTTAGATTAGTTATGGAGAAAAACAAAGAGCAATCTACAGTTTAAAAAAAAACAATTAATTGGAGGAGGGCCAATTTCAGTGGTTTGAGAACGGATCTGGCCCGGGTAAATTGGAATCAAAGATTGGCAGGCAAAACTGTAATTGAACAGTGGGCCGGCCTTTAAAGAGGAGATGGTTCGGGTACAGTCTAGGTACATTCCCACAAGGGGGAAAGGTAGGGCAACTAAAGCCAGAGCTCCCTGGATGATGAAAGAGATAGAGAGTAAGATAAAGCAGAGAAAGGGGGTGTATGACAGATGTCAGGTTGATAATACAAGTGAGAACCAGGCTGAATATAGAAAGTACAGAAGAGAAGTGAAAAAGGAAATAAGAGGGGCAAAGAGAGAGTATGAGAATAGACCGGCAGCTAACATAAAAGGGAATCCAAAAGTCCTCTATAGACATAAATAGTAAACGGCTAGTGAGAGGTGGGATGGGGCCGATTAGGGACCAAAAAGGAGATCTGTGCATGGAGGCAGAGGGCATGGCTGAAATACTAAATGAGTACTTTGCATCTGTCTTTACCAAAGGAAGAAGATGCTGCCAAAGTCACAGTAAAAGGAGGTAGTTGAGATACTGGATGGGCTAAAAATTGATAGAGGGAGTACTAGAAAGGTTGGCTGTACTTAAACTAAATAAGTTACCTGGTACAGGTGGGATTCATCCTAGGTTGCTGAGGGAAGTAAGGGTGGAAATTGCAGAGGTGCTGGCCATAATCTACCAATCCTTGTTAGATATGGGGGTGGTGCCAGAGGACTGGAGAATTGCAAATGTTACACCCTTGTTCAAAAAAGGGTGTAAGGATAAACATTGCAACTACAGGCCAATCAGATTAACCTCTGTAGTGGGGAAGCTTTTAGAAAATTAATAGTCACTTGGACAAGTGTGGATTAATAAAGGAAAGGCAGCACGGATTTGTTAAAGGCAAATCATGTTTAACTAACTTGATTGAGTTCCTTGATGAGGTAACAGAGAGGGCTGATGAGGGCAATGTGGTTGATGTTGTGTATATGGACTTTCAAAAGGAGTTTGATAAATAGCATTGTCAGCAAAATTGAAGCCCATGGAATAAAAGGGGCAGTGGCAGCATGGATATGAAATTGGCTAAGTGACAGGAAACAGTAGTGGTGAACAGTTGTTTTTTGGACAGGAGGAAGATATACAGTGGTGTTCCCCAGGGATTGGTACTGGGACCACTGCTTTTTTTGATATATATTAATGACTTGGACATGGGTGTACAGGGCACAATTTCAAAATTTGCAGCTGACACAAAGCTTGGAAGTGTAGTAAACAGTGAGGAGGATAGTAATAGACTTCAAGAGGACATTGATAGGATGGTGGAATGGGCGGACTCATGACAGATAAAATTTAACGCAGAGAAGTACGAAGTGATACATTTTGGCAGGAAGAATGAGGAGAGGCAATATAAATAAATAGTACAATTCTAAAGGGGGTGCAGGAACAGAGACCTGGGGGGTATATATGTGCACAGCACTTTGAAGATGGCAGGACAGGTTGAGAAAGCGGTTAAAAAAGCGCACAGGATCCTGGGCTTAATAAGTAGAGGTATAGAGTACAAAAGCAAGGAAGTTATGTTGAACCTTTATAAAACACTGGATCAGCCACAACTGGAGTATTGTGTCCAATTCTGGGCACCACACTTTAGGAAGGATGTGAAGGCCTTAGAGAGGGTGCAGAAGAGATTCACTAGAATGGTTCCAGGGTTGAGGGACTTCAGTTACGTGGATAGAAGCTGGGGTTGTTCTTCTTAGATCAGAGAAGGTCGAGAGGAGATTTGATAGAAGTGTTCAAAATCATGAAGGGTTTAGATAAAGTAAATAAAGAAAAATTATTCCCATCGGTGGAAGGGTTGAGAACCAGAGGACACAGATTTAAGGTGATTGGCAAAAGAATCAAAGGCGACATGAGGAGAAACTGTTTTATGCAGCGAGTAATTATGATCTGGAATGCGCTGCCTGAAAGGGTGGTGGAAGTAGACTCAAATAGTGGCTTCCAAAAAGGAATTGGATAAATACTAGAAAAGTAAAAATTTGCAGGGCGACGGGAAAAGAGCGGGATTGGGACTATAACTGCATTGCTCTTACAAAGAGCCGGCACGGGCTCGATGGGCCGAATGGCCTCCTTCTGTGCTGTAACCATTCTCTGATCAACAGAGATAATTCTGCCACTGGAAACAGTTTCTCCTTATTTACTCTATCAAAACTGTTTATGATTTTGAACACCTCTATCAAATCTCCCCTTAACCTTCTCTGTTCTAAGGAGAACAACTGCACATAACTGAAGTCCCTCATCCTTGTACCATTCTAGTAATCTCTTCTGCGCCCTCTCTAAGGCCTTGCCATCCTTCTTAAAGTGTGGTGCCCAGAATTGAACACAATACTCCAGCTGAGGCCTAATCAGTGTTTTATAAAGGTTTAGCATAACTTCCTTGCTGTTGTACTCTATGCCTCTGTTTATACAGCCCAGGATCCCGTATGCTTTTTTAACAGCCTTCTCAACTTGTCCTGCCACCTTCAAAGATTTGTGTACGTGCACCCCCAGGTCTCTCTCTTCCTGCACCCCCTTTAAAATTGTACCATTTAGTTTTTATTGCCTCTGCTCATTCTTCCTACCAAAATGTATCACTTCACAATTCTCTGCTTTAAATTTGATCTGCCATGCGTGTGCCCATTTCACCAGTCTGTCTGAGTCCTCCTGAAGTCTGTTACTATCCTCCTCATTGTTTACTACGTTTTTGAATTTTGTGTCATCTGCCAACTTAGTAATTATGCCCTTTATACCCAAGTCCATGTCATTAATATATATCAAAAATACTTAGTTAACTCGTCTGAAATGAAAACCATTTTTTCTTTGTCTGAAATATTTTGCATATTCACTGATTCAGCCTGTTTTACAAAGGATTTACAGCACAGAAACAGGCCATTTGACCCAACTGGTCTATGTTGGTGTTTATGCTCCACACGAGCCTCCTCCCACCCCTCTTCATCTGACCCTATCAGCATATCCTTCTATTCCTTTCTCTCCAATGTACTTATCTAGCTTCCCCTTAAATGTATCTATGCTATTCGCCTCAACCACTCCTCGTGGTAGCAAGTTCCACATTCTCACCACTCTCTGGGTAAAGAAGTTTCTCCTGAATTCTTTATTGGATTTATTAGTGACTATCTGATATTTATGACCCCTAGTTCTGGTCCCACAAGTGGAAACATCTCTACATCTCCCCTATCAAACCCTCTCATAATCTTAAAGACCTCTATTAGGTGACCCCTCGGCCTTCTCTTTTCTATTGATGATAATAGCCCAGCCTATTTAGTCTTTCCTGATAGTTATATCCACTCAGTTCTGGTATCATTCTTGTAAATCTTTTTTGCACCTTCTCTAGTGCCTCTAATATATATCTCGAGTGTTTGGTTTTTATATATATATTTTGTGTACAGGTGTTTACATCGATGAAATCCTCACCAAGTGGAAAGGAGACTATGACAAGCTGGAACACAACCACACCTATATCCAATGGTTGGCTTCTTCTTTTTGACTCTAGCAACTGATTGTTTGAGTTTTGCCTCCACTTGGCGTGCAATTTGTAACTAATTTCTTGTATTGATAAACTAGGCTGTTCCCACTGCGAGAACCGGGGCTAAACTGGCACGCTGAGGAACTGACCACCGAGGAGATTAAGGTCATTTCGACAGCTTTAAATTGGATTGAATGTCTGGTCTCTCTTTCTCCCTGCCCCCTTGCCCTTTATTTTTGTCCCTTCCTCTACTGAGCAGCTGACTCTTGCTGGGGGGCACAGGTGGATAGGCATCAGCCGCCCATTGTACCAACACTTTTGTGACGTGCCCAGATAGTAAGGGCAGCGGGCCATTCGACTGTAGGGGGCATCACGGCCAAGCCTGATCCTGTCCTCATCCAACATCTAAGCAAGTGCACTTTCCAGCAGGTGGGATTGGGATTAGGATCGGGATTGGGATCAGGACTGGGACTTCCTCTCTCTTCTTCCTCCCTCCCTCCCTCCCCCCCCCCCCCCCCCCCCCAGCAATACCAAAGCCACGGGAAGCATCCTTGTATATACCTTGGGTCAGATAATTTAAACCTACTGTCCTCAATCTGTATGGCTTGGTACCACACCATGTGTCTCACTGAAGCATCAGCAGAGCACTGTCATTTAAGCAGGAGTTTAAAAAACACACACACACGTACACTTGTATACACACACACACGTACACTTGTATACACACACACACGTACACTTGTATACACACACACGTACACTTGTATATACACACACACACACACACACACGTACACTTGTATACACACACACACACACACACACACACACACGTACACTTGTATACACACACACACGTACACTTGTATACACACACACACGTACACTTGTATACACACACACACACACACGTACACTTGTATACACACACACACACACACACGTACACTTGTATACACACACACACACACACACACACACGTACACTTGTATACACACACACACACACACACACACACACGTACACTTGTATACACACACACACACACACACACACACACGTACACTTGTATACACACACACACACACACACACACACACACACACACACGTACACTTGTGTATACACACACACACACACACACGTACACTTGTATACACACACACACACACGTACACTTGTATACACACACACACACACACACACATACACTTGTATACACACACACACACACACCTGTACACTTGTATACACACACACACACACACACACACACACACACACACACACGTACACTTGTATACACACATGCACACAGGTATGCATACATTCGTACATGTGCACTTATGATTCTTGCTTCAATTCATTTCTTCCTACAGAGATGTTTATTTTTTGGGCATCAGATATTTTTTAAAAAGATGAATTAATGAAGGTTGGAAAAATATTTAGTTGTCAGGGTTTTCTTAAAATAAAAGAGTATTTGCCAGGAAACAGAATACAACCTATTTTAGTGGTAGGTGAGGTGCTAATTCCTCCTTTATGTTCCAGACTGTTAAATCTGATTATGAAATCTGTGGGCAGTGTAGAAACTCTGCACATTGGCTCCGGGCCATAGATGGGTCACGTCAGCAGCTGAGGAGTGGCGTTGTTAGCAAAGTCCTTCTTAGACACAGACTGGTGTAATGTGTGTGGGGGCAGGGACTGGTGTAATGTGTGTGGGGGAGGTGATTGAAGTGAGGACTCACTGAATTAAATGTGCTCAAACTCAAAACTGATTTGGAACCAAATCAGTGTTTCTCATATTAAATATTTTTTCTGCCTTTTTTTATAGGAATTTCTTAAAACTAAGAAAGCAAAAAGCAACTATCTCCAGGTGTATGAAATTATGCTGGATTTTTTCGGAATGAAACTAGAGGACAAGAGCACGGGGAGTGTGACTCGAGCGTCGAACTGGAAAGAACGATTTCAGCACCTGAATGAGTAAGTGTCTGAGGAATTGGTGTCTCCTCCGTGTAGGTTGCACAAACACAACTGAATATCAAATAGATGGAAACCGAATCTTTGCAGGTCAAACGCCCCCGTGTTGCAGGTCAAACGCCCCCGTGTTGCAGGTCAAACGCCCCCGTGTTGCAGGTCAAACGCTCCTGTGGAAAATGAGGGAGATGGAAAGCTGTGCCCACCTCCCTACAACCTCATCTTCTGATGACAAAGGAACTCTTCTTCAATTGTTCCCCCTCCCTAAAATATGCTTGAAGAACTGTTCTTTCAAGTTGTGTCTCCCCTCCCTCTGAGACTGGTCAGGTTTGAAGTCTCAAATCCAGTACATGGCATCATTAGAACCCCATTTCTCTCAATAGATCAGTTATATTATCTCTCTACTAGCTCCCCAGAGAGAACGTTCTTTTAAGCTGAAGGAAAAATAGACTATCTTTGCCTACGGTCCCTGGAAAGGTCCATCTCCCAGACTCTTCTACCCTCTCAGCTAAAGGACTATCAGAACTGACGGGGTTTACACCTGAACCATTAACTCATCTGTTCTCTCAACAACAACAACTTGCATTTATTTAGCACCTTTAATGTAATAGAACGTCCCAAGGGGCTTCACAGGAGCGATTATCAAACAAAATTTGACACCGAGTCACCTAAGGAGATGTTAGGACAGGTGACCAAAAACTTGGTCAAAGAGAGAGGTTTTAAGGAGCGTCTTAAAGGAGGAGCAAGAGAGAGAAGGGGAGAAGTTTAGATGGGGATTTCCAGAGCTTAGGGCCTAGGCAGCTGAAGGCATGGCCGCCAATGACGGAGCAATTAAAATCGGGGATGTGCAAGAGGCCAGAATTGGAGGAGCGCAGAGTCCTCGAAGGGTTGTAGGGCTGGAGGAGGTTACAGAGATGGGGAGGAACGAGGCCATGGAGGGATTTGAAACAAGGATGAGAATTTTAAAATCGAGGCGTTCCCGGACCGGGAACCAATGTAGGTCAGCGAGCACAGGGAAGATGGGAGAACAGGACTTGGTGCGAGTTAGGATATGGGCAACAGAGTTTTGGATGAGCTCAAGTTTATGGAGGGTGGATAATGGGAGGCCGGCCAGGAGAGCATTGGAATAGTCGGGTCTAGAGGTAACAAAGGCATGGATGAGGGTTTCAGCAGCAGATGTGCTCAGGCAGAGGCGGAGATGGGTGATGTTACGGAGGAGAAAGGAGGCAGTCTTGATGATGGAGCGGATAGGGGGTCAGAAGCTCATCTCGGGGTCAAATAGGACTCAAAGTTTACGAATGATCTAGTTCATGATTCAGAGAGTAGCCAGGGAGAGGGATGGAGTCAGTGACTGGGGAACAGAGATGTTGACTGACCTGCTGTGTGTTTCCAGCAGATTCCGTTTTTGTTTCATTAACAATTGTTTGTTCGGGTGTTACTGAGTTTCTCCTTGGGGCATCCTCCATTATTTTAGGACTCTTTGGCTTCAGGGTTACTCGACTGAAAGAAAGAACAAAGAACTTGCATTTATACAGTGCCTTTCATGACCTCAGGATGTCCCAAAGAGCTTTACAGCCAGTGAAGTACTTTTAAAGTGTAGTCACTGTTGTAATGCAGAAAACACAGCAGTCAATTTGTGAACAGCAAGGTCCCACAAACAGCAATATGATGACCAGATAATCTGTTTCAGTGACGTTTGTTAAGGGATAAATATTGGCCAGGACTCCGGGAGAACTTCCTTGCTCCCCTTCAAAATATTTTCGAGAGCTTTTTAAAGTCCATCTGAGAGGGCAGACTGGTCCTCGGTTTAACATCTCATCCGAGAGACGACACCTCTGACAGTGCAGCACTCCCTCGGTACTGCACTCAACCGTCGGCCTAGGTTTTGTGCTCAAGTCTCTGGAGTGGGACTTGAACCCACAACCTTCTGACTCGGGTGAAAATGCTGCCACTGAGCCAACGATTACATTGTTCGGAAAGCAATATTGATTCTCTAATACTCTGGCTTACAATTCATATTTGGTTGGTATGTGATACTTACTCATTTCCATTTTGTCTTTTTTTTAAGGTCCCAGCACAATTATCTAAGAATCACTCGCATTTTAAAAAGTCTGGGGGAGTTTAAGTTTGAGAGCTTCCAAATTCATCTGGTGCGGTTCCTGCTGCACGAGGCTTTAGTTGAGGAGACTCTGCCCAACATGTTGCACAGTGCTTTGGAATATTTCGTCTACACAATAAAATCCAGGAAGGAGAGACGGAAGTTCTTGCGCTTTGCCCAGCACCATTATAAACCACCCGAGAACTTTGTCTGGGGACCCCTTAGGAAGGAGGCGTCAGGAGACAGAAATGTCGTTACGAAGTTGTCCTCTGTATCGGAGAAGAGCCCATCCAGTCAAGAGAAGAGCCGACGCAACACCATGCTCGATGGATCGAGAAACAGTGTTGTAGCTCCAGTCGAGGGAGAGTCGGCCTCATCTACTGAGACCGGTCCAGGAACTGGCAAACAGCAGAAGGGTCAAACCGACGATCAGGGCAGTGCCGAGGCGGAAGCTGATACGGCGAAGAATAAAAGAAGCTTCAAAGGGAAGGGTGACAATCAGGCGACGAAGCCCAAAATGCCATCCAAATCTGAGGACACTGGCACCCAAGCTTCCCAGAGCCCGGCTAAGAATGTAGAGGACATTGACTCAACGGAGACGAAGAGTTAAGAGTTCCACAAGGACATTCTTACTTAAGACAGTCGTAGATCAAGGCCGCAGTCCCGCCAGCTGCTGGAGTTGGTGTTCAAAGGCAGGCCTTGAGCCTGAGCTCTCTGACTGACCTTTTATCGAATGCTCTTTGCTCCTCCATGCTCTGCCAATGGGCAGGCTACTGATTGTATTTTTTTAATGTCTCTGACAATGTGTAAAAGAGGCCGAATGTTTACATGACTTGAGACCCAGTTGGATAACATTGACCGGGTGAATGCTAAACAAAGCGAATAGCGTATCGGGAGTTCCTCGGATTTTAGTAAGTGTTTGCTCTTCTCCTGTTTTTGTAAAACTGTCTAAATATACAAAGTGTAACGAGGTACGTTTGAGCTGAAAATAGGGTGCAAAACATGAAGTTTAATAACGAATAATTTGAACTTTTGTGAAAGACATAAATAGTTATGACCTTTGACAGGACATTGTTGGTGTAAATGCTTGATGCTGTTATGCACTCATCTATATATGAAAAATTATAAATAGAAAACCTGATGGTTTTTATTAGTTTTTTTTATGCTTGATATGAATTAATCAGGCTGACATTTAATGGATGTAGGAGGCCTGCTGGTAGTGATTTATATATAGAGTTGTCAACTCTGGATGTATTCACGGAGGTTTCATCAGGTGACTTCCAACCACCGCGCCCAGTCAAACATCATTTTCCCCCTCCCCCACCATTTCCAATATTTTTATAACTAATAAACGAAAATGTTCAAAACAAATGAAAAAATATCGCTATGATTTTTCTCCTGGGTTTTTTGCTCGCAGCAGTGTCTGGGAGATTAATCTTTAATTCCTGGAGACTCCAGGACAATCGTGGAGGGTTGGTGATCCTACATTTGTACCACGTGTGGTGAGCAGACCACTAACAGTTGAATATTTGCAACTCAGGAGTGATTGCCTCAATGTATTTAATACTTTGCAGTCGCGTACAGATACAGGTGGTTGCATGCAAGATGAATCAGCTGGTGACATTGGGAGGCTTTTTAATCTCCCAGGTTATGGATTTCCTAGGGGTTGTTTTTTTTTTTGCATGTCTCTCTGTCATCGACTCTGCGAGCATTTCCTAAATGAAAGACAAACGAGAGCTCATGTTCTGTTCGATCTAGTAATTCATGAATTGAAATTTAAATAAACTGCATGGTACATTTAACATAGTTTTCGTGGGTAAGACAGAAGCTGGGATTGTTCTCCTTGGAGCAGAGAAGGTTAAGGGAAGATTTAATAGTGGTGTTCAAAATCATGAAAGGTTTTGATAGCGTAAATGAGGAGAAATTGTTTCCAGCGGCAGAAGGGTCGGTAACCGGAGGGGACAGATTTAAGGTGATCGGCAAAAGAGCCAGAAGGGATAGGAGGAGAATTTTTTTTATGCAGCGAGTTGTTATGATCTATGAGGATAGATTGAGAAGATTGGGCCTATATTCTCTGGAGTTTAGAAGAATGAGAGGTGATCTCATTGAAACGCATAAGATTCTGAGAGGGCTTGACAGGGTAGATGCTGAGAGGCTCTTTCCCCTGGCTGGAGAGTCTAGAACTAGGGGGCATAGTCTTAGGATAAGAGGTCAGCCATTTAGGACTGAGATGAGAAGAAATTTCTTCACCTGGAGGGTTGTGAATCTTTAGAATTCTCTATCCCAGAGGGCTGTGGATGCAGAGTCATTGAGTATATTCAAGACTGAGATCGATAGATTTTTGGACTCTAAGGGAATCACGGGATATGGGGATCGGGCAGGAAAGTGGAGTTGAGGTTGAAGATCAGCCACGATCTTATTAAATGGCGGAGAAGACCCGAGGGGCCGTATGGCCTACTCCTGCTCCTATTTCTTATGTTCTTATCTGGAATGCACTGCCTGAAATGGCGGTGGCAGCAGATTCAATAATAACTTTCAAAAGGGAATTGGATAAATACTTGAAGGGGAAAATTTTGCATCACTATGGGAAAAGAGCAGGGGAGTGGGACTAATTGGATTACAATTGTGCCAGCACAGGCACAATGGGCTGAATGGCCTCTTTCTGTGCTGTATCATTCTATAAGAGGAAATTATTCACCTGAGGATAGAGTACAGGCCTGGCATAATATGGTTGTGTTTCTCTTCAGTGCCACATGACCCTGTCCCTTGTATGTTTTTTTTTTATGGTTAATTCAGAAGCTCCTGGACACTGATATAGGGTTTGATCTTAATCTGCTGAGCTACCTTTTCTTATTCAGTTCGCACAGTTGCATGGTCTGATCTGATTTTTGTCCGATCATTTTCTTCCCTCAGTGCCCCATTATAGATCCTGACCTGGTGCTGCTTTTTTCCCCACCGGCCACTAATCGTGCTTGAACCCCAGTCTGTACTGGTACAAACTCTATTAGAGTTTCTGTCGGTTACAGATCATGACCTGGTGTTGTTTTTATTCAGTGCGCACTGGCAGAGGCCCAGGTCCAGCCGTATTTTGGTACAAATTTAATCTAGTGTCAACTTGCTACCACATGGGAATAGTTGAGGTGGATAGCGTAGATGCATTTAAAGCTAGATAAGTACATGAGGGAGAAAAGAATAGAAGGTTATGCTGATGGGGTGAGATGAAGTAAGGTGGGAGGAGGCGCGTGTGGAGCATATACTCCAGCATAAACCAGTTGGGCTGAATGGCCTGTTTCTGTGCTGTAAATTCTATGTAATTGGCCACAATTCCACTTGGCTTTGATTAACATTGCAATGGGCTATTAAGTAGTCGATAACATTGACAGTAGTTGACTGACAGAAAGCTTTACAAGAAAAAAATTTCATTATATAACATAATTTTCTTTTATCAATTTACATTGGATTTTAGGGGAAAAATTACAGTATTTTAGAAACAATTTACATCAGATTACTAAAATAACAAGTAGTGAATTAATGACAGAACTTGCTATATAAACTTTAAAATGATGCAATTTGTGACTGTTAGACTTTTAATCCCTGTAGCAATTAGCATCTCTGTTTTGAGTAATTTTGCAGGGACAGTACTGAGCCAGAACTAATACCAGTTAGTCATCAGTATTTGGTGTTCTTTTGGTAAATCAATATTATTAACTCATATATTCTGCTCTGATTAAGATCTACAACACCTCCCCTTGCACACTGTTATCTCTTAGCAACATTTACTTTCTGTCTAATTGTTTTTATAGTGGGGGGTTTGAGCATGTGCCTAAATTTGGGGCAGGCTGATTTGAGCACTGATTTTCTGCCCTCACCAATAAGAAGCATAATGTTGGATTTCTTCAGCACTGTTAATAAGAAAGAAAGACTTGCATTTATATAGCGCCTTTCACGACCTCAGGACGTCCCAAAGCGCTTTACAGCCAATTAAGTACTTTTGAAGTGTAGTCACTGTTGTAATGTGGGAAACGCAGCAGCCAATTTGCACACAGCAAGGTCCCACAAACAGCAATGTGATAAATGACCAGATAATCTGTCTTTTTTAATGATGTCAATTGAGGGATAAATATTGGCCAGGATACCAGGGAGAAATCCCCTGCTCTCCTTCAAAATGGTGCTGTGGGATCTTTTACGTCCACCTGAGAGGTCAAACTGGGCTTCTGTTTGTTTAACGTCTAATCCGAAAGATGACGCCTCCGACTGTGCAGCACTCCCTCAGTACTGCACTGGAAAGTCGGCCTGGATTTTCCGTTCAAGTCTCTGGATTGGGATTTGAACCCACAGCCTTCTGACCCGGAGGCAGGAGTGCTACCAACTGAGCCACAGCTGAGCTGTTTACCATTTGAAGATGCTGATGAATGGAGGAATGTCCCAGAAGAGCCGCCTCTCAGATTAGCCCGTCTCCATCGAACGTCTGCAATTTTGTCAATTGTTACATTGAATTCTAGAATTTTGAGCGCGGTTTCTTTTTGATACCAAGGCTGTACCATGTGTGTGCGCTAGCAGAAAATACCAGCCTCTGGATTTGTAAAATTCAAGCAATGTATAATTGTGATTCAGTAACTCTATGGCAGTGTAATGCCAAAATTTATCAAGAGCGTGTAATTTTGTCACATATCGCTTGTTATTTTTGAAAATAAAAACTCTCAAGCAAAAGCACTGTGTCCCTCAATAATGATCTTATCCCGTGGGAAAGCATTGTATTCAGTACTCTTGACATTGAAATAGTTGAGTTAATATTTGAACCTCGAGATAAAAAGAAAATCAAGAATGCTGAAATCAAGTGGAAAATGTTGGTCAGTCGATTGGTCAGCAGCTGAAAAGGGACAGAGAGGTTACTATGAGTTAGGTGAGAAATGTCTTTGGTCCCCGCCGCAAACTCCGTTCCGTAGCCACTGACTCCAGCCCTCCCTCCACTGTCTGAGGCTGAACCAGACCGATCGCAACCTTGGCGTCCTATTTGACCCTGAGCTGAGCTTCCGACCACAAATCCGCTCCATCACCAAGACCGCCTACTTCCACCTCTGTAACATCGCCCGTCTCCGCCCCTGCCTCAGCTCATCTGCTACTGAAACCCTTATCCATGCCTTTATTACCTCTAGACTCTACTATTACAATGCTCTCCTGGCCAGCCTTCCCCCCACCCCCCCCCCCACCCGCCTTGCACCCTTCATAAATTTGAGCTCATCCAAACCTCTGCTGCCCATATCCTAACTTGCACCAAGTTTCGTTCACCCATCACCCCTGTGCTCGCTGACCTACATTGGCTCCCGGTCTGGCAACATCTCGAGTTTAAAATTCTCATCCTTGTTTTCAAATCCCTCCGTGGCCTCGCCTCCTCCCTATCTCTATAACCTCCTGCAGCCCTTCAACTCTCCCAGATCTCTGTGCTTCTCCAATTCTGGCCTCTTGCGCATCCCCTATTTTAATTGGTGGCCGTGCCTTCAGCTGCCTAGGCCCTAAGCTCTGGAATTCCCTCCCTAAACCTCTCCGCCTCTCTATCTCCTCCTTTAAGATGTTCCTTAAAATCTACCTCTTCGACTAAGCTTTTTGGTCATCTGTCCTAATATCTCCTTATGTGGCTCAGTGTCAAATTTTGTTTGATTGCTCCTGTGAAGCGCCTTGGGATGTTTTACTGTATTAAAGGTGCTATATAAATGCAAGTTGTTCCTGTTGTGGTTGTGTCATAGGAATGAATTCTGATCTCAAGGCGTGACTCGCTGCTAGCCCCAAAATAGGAATCAAGTATCCAGCTCTCGGGGTGCATTTTAGCTCTCTTTCCCCCCCCCAATCGTGGGCTCTCTCTTCTCCCCCCCCCCCCCCCCCCCCCCCATCACTCGCTCTCTCTTCCCCCCTCCCAATCATAAGCTCTCTCTCTCTCTCTCTCTTCCCCCCCTCCCAATCACGAGCTCTCTCTCTTCACCCCCCCCCCTCCCAATCATGAGCTCTCTCTCTCTCTCTCTTCCCCCCTCCCAATCACTGGCTCTCTCTCTCTTCCCCCCTCCCTCCCAATCACGAGCTCTCTCTCTTCCCCCCCCCCCCCCAATCATGAGCTCTCTCTCTCTCTCTTTCCCCCCCCCCCTCCCAATCACTGGCTCGCGCTCTCTTCCCCCCCCCCTCCCAATCACAAGCTCTCTCTCTCTCTCTCCCCCCCTCCCAATCATGAACTCTCTCTCTCTTCCCCCCTCCCAATCATGAGCCCTCTCTCTCTCTCTCTTCCCCCCTCCCAATCATGAGCTCTCTCTCTCTCCCCCCCCCTCCCAATCATGAACTCTCTCTCTCTTCCCCCCTCCCAATCATGAGCCCTCTCTCTCTCTCTCTTCCCCCCTCCCAATCATGAGCTCTCTCTCTCTCTCCCCCCCTCCCAATCATGAACTCTCTCTCTCTTCCCCCCTCCCAATCATGAGCTCTCTCTCTCCCCCCCCCCTCCCAATCATGAGCTCTCTCTCTCTCTCCCCCCCTCCCAATCATGAACTCTCTCTCTCTTCCCCCCTCCCAATCATGAGCCCTCTCTCTCTCTCTCTTCCCCCCTCCCAATCATGAGCTCTCTCTCTCTCCCCCCCCCTCCCAATCATGAGCTCTCTCTCTCTTTCCCCCCTCCCAATCATGAGCTCTCTCTCTCTCTCTCTTTCCCCCCTCCCAATCATGAGCTCTCTCTCTCTTCCCCCCCCCTCCCAATCATGAGCTCTCTCTCTCCCCCCCCCCTCCCAATCATGAGCTCTCTCTCTCTCTTTCCCCCCTCCCAATCATGAGCTCTCTCTCTCTCCCCCCCTCCCAATCATGAGCTCTCTCTCTCTCTTTCCCCCCTCCCAATCATGAGCTCTCTCTCTCTCTTTCCCCCCTCCCAATCATGAGCTCTCTCTCTCTTCCCCCCCCGCCCTCCCAATCACGAGCTCTCTCTCTCTTCCCCCACCCCCCCGATCACTGACCTCTCTTTCCCCCCCACCCCGATCACTGACCTTTTTTCCCACCTCCCACAACTCCCTGATCGCCAACCTCTCTTTCCCCCCTCCCGATCGCAGCCTCCCTCCTCTCCCGATCGCTGGGGACCATCCCTGGCTACGGCCTCCTGCCACTGGTTTTTCCTCCCACCCACCGGCCAGACTGTCCATTTAGCCAGCTGCCGGGCGGGAGGCGGCCCTACAATATGTAAGAGGCCTTGCCGTTAAGTTCAGCAGGACCTCTACGTCCCCGGCCTTGCCGGGTTCTTTGATTGTTTTCAGCCTTCCCTGCCTCCCCATTAATATCGGGGCCATTGTCTCATGATGAAAGGAACTTGCTGATGAAGTAGAACATTAACCCTCATGATCACTTTCTCTCTCCAAGTAGGCTGGCAAGTGGCTATCATGGTTTCTATAGCAATAGTCAAGCAGTTTGATGTATTCAGGGGATCTAAAAATAATTACACAATGCCACTGGAAGGAATTGCCTCCAAATCCACTTAAAAACATTTTATGAAATCATCTTTGCTCCATTTAACATCACAGAACCAAAAATGCCAGGTCTTTGAAACACCTTCTTCTCTGAGCTGTGTAAGGAGACTGCTCCAGAGTATAGAGGCTGGTCGTTGTGAAGAGCTGACAGGTTTTGACCTGGTTCTGAGTGTTGGTAACCTGGAGTGGCCTTACTACCAGAGTTTGAGAATTATAACTTGCTAGTAGTAATTCCCAAGTACTGTCAAGTTCTTCGGGCAACTTTGACAGAGAGACAAAGTACGTTTTATATTTAAGATTCTGTAAATTATTTTGTTCCTCTTTTCCCCTTCTGTAGCCCCCTCCTTGCTGCACACTTTCCCCAACTCACAGGACAGGCTGTGGGCCTGCGACTAGACCTACACCAACGCTGCTGGTAGGAGCACAAGGGTGAGTGGACGTACAAGTTTCAGTCCTTTCTCGTGGGGAACCGCCTGACCTCGCTCCTCTCTGACTCTGTGTGGTGGTGTAATTGAGATTGAGAGCTTGCCATATGAGGAATCGCAGCCTCAGACCCACTCCACGGAAAAGTGCATTGGAGCCCTGGATAGTTTTACCTGGTCTGTTTCGGATTTCAGACACGGTGGTGGTGTGCGGTGGGAGCTATTGCTCAGGAACAGATCAGTGGGGCAGACCCAGTATAAAGACTTCTACTTGAAGTCATCTCTGCTTTTTGCTGGAAGGTCAGCCACGCATGTAAAGCTCGTTCATAAACGTTTGGGTGGTTTTTTAGTGCCTAAAACTGATTCCAGGTTCCTGCCCTCCCTACAACTTGGTTCTTCAATGACTGCATAATGGGTAGGCCACAGTAATAGAGTGATCAGTTCATCCACGCAGTATTACAGCTGGAGTTGGGAAGACTCACCCAAACTTATCCAAAGATTTTCAGCACAGAATGAGACACACTAATTTCTTGCAAGCCTCCTTACTCAATTCTTCCAATTTTTGAACACCATTTTGCCCACAAGGGGGATAATGGACACAAATAATTCAACCAGCGAAAAAATGGTAATTTTTAGGATATTAACCTTACAAAGATGAGTTTTAATATACAAATGCCTCATCGAGTCTCCTTACTTTACCCAGAGAGTGGTTAGAATGTGGAACTTGCTCCCACAGGGAGTGGTTGAGGCAAATAGCTTAAATGCACTTGAGAGGAAACTAGATAAGTACATGAGGGAGAAAGGAAGAAAAGGATATGCAGATAGAGTTAGATGAAGTAGGGTGGGAGGAGGCTCGTGTGCAGCATAAACACCAGCACAGACCAGTTGGGCTGAATGGCCTGTTTCTGTGATGTAAATACCATGTAATTCTATGTAAAACTTTAGTTAAGGCTGAGAGAGCAGGGCAGTGGGATTGCTTTTGGATTGCTCGAGCAAAGAGCCAGCACAGACACGATGAGCCGAATGGGCTTCTTCTGGGCTGTAACCTACTTTGGTTTAGTCGTATTCAAAACTTGGCAAACTGTCCTTTCATCAATGGCCCTTGGCAGGCTCACACGTCCATGTGTTTCTAAGTCTCCCTTCAGAACAAGCTGCCCAGTGGAACAACATCAGAGCTGGGGTTCAACACTGTTCTCTCTTCTCTGGCTGTTCAATGAGAAATAAAGAAAGAACCAGCATTTATATAGCACCATTCACATTCTCTGGATCTCCTAAAGTACTTCACAGCCAATGAAGTGTAATCACTGTTGTTTTGTAGGCAAATACAGGGCAGTAAAATTTGCACACAGCAAGGTCACACAAGCAGCAATGAGATGAACAACCAGTTAATCTGTTTTTTTTTGGTAGTGTTGGTTGATGGATAAATGTTGGGCAGGACGTCGGGAGAACTCCCCTGCTCTTCTTCGAAATAGTACCTTGTGATCATGTCCACCTGAGAGGGCAGATGGGGTTTAATGTCTCATTTGAAAGATCTCCAACAACAACAGTGCAGCACTCCCTCACTACTGCACTGTAGTGTCAGCCTAGATTATATCCTCAAGTCCTGGAGTGGGGCTTGAAACTACAACCTTCTGACTCAGGTCAACAGTGCTACCGCTCAGAAAGAGATTCTGTTAGGCATCCATAGAGCAATTGAAAGTGATATATATATTTTGTAAATGGGACCTACAGTTTTATTGGAACTATCAACTTATAGTTTTTTTGCTCTTACGTCCCATTCCCCCTTCACCCCCTTTCCACCAGTGGGAGAGCTTGTCAATCAGAAGACCACTGTGTAGGATGTGCATTTGCTCCGGCCCGCCATGGTTCAGTGTGTTCACGTGTTCCTGAGAGTAGTCCTCAAGCAAGACACTGCCTAGGATCGCAGCCCGCAACAAGAAAGTTCTGAGTAATTGGTTTCTTATCATTCTCACTTGTTCTTTTCTCCCCCACCCCACTAGTTTAGATATCGCTGCATCAGTGGTGGAGCCAGTGGTGATGAGGGGAGAGGGTGGAGGGAAGGGATCTTGTTCTGGAGTCATGACCCCCTCAATCACTTTGAGGTCGGCCAATTTTGTATGTCAGGACTCGGCCAAATCTGACTTCAAATCACTTACTCATTTAACTTTTAAACTCCCGATCGCGTTGCCATTTTGTGTCTGACCTACCAGCGATGTAGGGTGTCGTTGTGGCTGTGCAGTGCCAGGTCAGCCAGATTTCACATGTAACAAAATAGGCTTTTCACCTCGTTGCCTTCTGGGGAACAGGCAGAAACTTCCCAAAACTTCCATTCTGAAAGAATTACTTGTGATTACTTACCTCCCACAGGAGATTAGAGATTCTTTTGATAGCCTCCAAAACAGTGCAAGTTGCACTTGGTGGCCCCCCAACATTCCACTGACGCCATTTCTTTGATGGTTAGGGCCGGGTCATTGGAACAAACCCCTGCGGTAATTCAGGGCCATTCTGTTGGAAGGAGCAGGCTCGTAGGACTGAGTGCCATTGTTTGCTTTCCAATGTCCTTATTCCTGCCTCTAGCACTCTGTGAAAATTCTTGCAGGATTTTTCCAGCCACCATTTGAAAAAGCAGCGAGTTAAAAGATTCTGCAAGGATTGACCCGTGGGAAACAAGACAGAGCAGAAACCTGGCTCCTCGCATACAAGTCCTTGGCCCAGATTTGTTCACGCGGAGCATCTCGTGGCATGCCTCGTTAATTACACACGTTTAGGTTTTAAAAATTTTTGCCCACAAAGTTACTGGAAGTGCGAGCTAATAACGGCGCAGCGAGGAAAACAGGACATCTGGGAACTTAGTGAACGACAGGACAAACAATGTATCTCCTTAATCAATGAGATTAAAGGATTGAGAAATAAACAGTGGGAGGACTGAGAAGGAGGGTGAATTAGAGTGGGTGAATTCAATGTCAAATCAGGTACAGAAAGAGAAATAAAGAGAGGGAAAAAAAGATTGGATTAAGAGAGAGAGAAAAAAGAGACAGAAAGGAAAAGTAAGAAAAACATTTTTAAAATTTAAAATTTGACATTCTGTAAAATCTTCAAAGACAATTCACAACCTGAAGGAATGAGATTCCACACTTTTAACTGTTCACTTCCTGGGCTAAAGAGAGGTTGATTGGTAGTCACTAACAATTATCACATCGTTAAAAGGCTACTTATGCTGTTAATTATTAGACTTAACTTTCTGTGGCGAGTTTAATGGGAATTAATGCAGCAACTTGATGAAAATCACGGGGAGGTGGAGGTTGAGGGCGAGCTGCCATTTTCGCGACGCTAACGGCGGAGTGGTGCAAATCGTCCAGCAACTTGTGGCGACTCGCAATTCACGGGGTGTCTCTTCCTCACCTCAAGTTGCTGGCTGATTTGCACATTGATAACGTGCATCGTTCACACGCCATTATTTTTCCAGCAAATTCTGGTGTGTACCAAACATTTGTACTTATTTTAAAATGGATAACCTTTTCATCCCGTCTGTGCTGGTGACATCAGCGGCTTTTTTTTAACAAATAGGTGCTCACTACATATGTTATAATAAGACTTCAATCCTAGCAGCCTCACAGGAGTGAGGAATAGCAAACAATGTGGTCATAGTTTCAGAGTGTTGGTTGGCCTCATTATCTCACCGCAGAATCAAAATTCTGACATTTTATTGGGCTGAACACAGTGGTTTTCTCTTTCCAACCCTGTGGCGTAGCAAATCATTAATAATCCTCAAGACAAAGCTCCTAGTGTCTCTGAGCCCAGCGTTCTTTTGCTTTTAACTCCCAGTCCAACTTGCAAACTAAAATCAACCAGCAGCGACATTTCAAACCTTTAGGCAGTCTGATTGCATTTTACTACCTGATCTTATTGATCAGAAGAAAATAGAACAAGTTAAAGAGAAAGGGGAATCGTTACTCCTTTTCCTATATTCTTATGTTCCTATATTAGGTATGCTAATATCTGTAAATTGGTCAGTAATCTGTCCTTCACGCGAGTCATTAAACCAAGCACCCATCTACCAGTTTGGGCTGACTTTTAAGATCAGATCCTTTCCTGGTGGACAATGTTCCTCAATTAACCGATAACACCAAGAGAGAGATGAACTGGTCATTCATCTCATTGCCGCTGATGGGATGGCTGCCACATTTAACTCCAAAACAGCCCTCGTACATCAAAAGTAATTGACTGTGTGATGTGCTCTCAGACATTTCAGACTGAATATTATGAAAGACTCTAATAACAAACAAGAGGACGTCATTTTCATTTAGAGACAGTGATTGCTTTGATGTGGAATATTAATTACGATCAAAATTCAATTGCTTCTCATTCTTCCTCCAGCTTTCGTGTGCAATAAGTAACATCAGTAATGACTGCCATGAAGAGCCTACACTTGCTGTGTTTTTCCTGTAGGAACCTTTTGCTCCAAGAGAAGAATTGGCCACAGTAAATGTGTAAGGGAAAAATATTCATTCCCATCACCTGTGTGAAAGCTTTTTTTATATTACAAAGCCTCATCTGGGAGAAGTGGTTCAGAAATAGTCTTTTCCCTGACCTGCCAATGATCCAAAGTGGTTACCCACATTTTAAAAGCAATTGCACAAGTTGATTCATTTCTTTATTTATTTGTTCTTGGGATGTGGGCATCACTGGCAACAAGTCAGTATTTATTATCAATTCCCTAAGGGTACCTAGGGAAGAAGAGTCAACCATGTAGGCCAGACCAGGTCTGGTGGCTGGTTCCCTTCTCTGAAGGACGTTAATGAACCAGTTGGATTTATATGATGAAATAGCAACTTTCATGGTCATTTCTTTCTGGTGCCAGCCCACAAATTAGCAGAATTGTTGAATTCAGTTTCATAACTTGGCATGGTGGGATTTGAACTCACAATTTCTGGGTTAGCTAATGCAGGACCATAACCACTAGGCGGCCTGGCCGATGTATCTGAAGTACTTTGGGACACAAAGAGGCTTATTCAAATCTTTCTTCATTTGAAGGACAACAGCTAATTTTTTTCTAAAAAAACAAGAAACAGGAACGATCTACCGAACTGAATCGCTCCAGTGAGGCAGCTACCAACTTGGATCGAGAGTCCTAGAAAAGCACCATCTGGTGTTCAAAAAGAGCAATTAGCAGTGTTTCTTTTAAATAAATATTTTATTTTCAAAAAAGCCAATTACTACAAACGAAAAAGATCACAAATTGAAAACTGGCAAAAATTTCACCAGTTAATGGTCGAGACGTAAACATTTAAATTTTTTTTTTAGCGTGGGAGATTGACATCTCCTCCAATCCACTCCTGTATCTGCTCAGCCCGTCCCCAGGTACGTGAGATCAGCCTGAGATGTGCAGACGAGCACCACTCTCACTGTTACTGGCGAGATGGTTTCCCTCCCCCCACACCACCCCATGACAAAACCCCTTGCACCAGAAACATGTGGATTAAGCACCAGTGGGAAAATGCCAGTCAGAGTCTGTGATGTAGATAGGGTTCCCAACCCTCCAGGATTGTCCTGGAGTCTCCAGGAATTGAAGATTAAGCTCCAGGTCACTGCTGTGGGTAAACCCGGGAGAAAAATCATAGGGGCATTCAAAAAAAATGGTGTTTTTTTCATTTTTTTTGAACCCTTAGTGAGTGTTGTTCTCCTTGGAGCAGAAAAAGTTAAGGGGAGAATTTAATAGAGGTGTTTAAAATCATGAAATGTTTTGGTAGCATAAATGAGGAGAAACTATTTCCAGTGGCAGAGGGGTCAGTAATCAGAGGACACAGATTTAAGTTCATTGGCAAAAGATCCAGGGGGGAGATGAGGAGAATTTTCCTTATGCAGCGAGTTGTTATGATCTGGAATGCACTGCCTGAAAGGGCAAAAGGGAATTGGATAAATACTTGAAGGGGAAAAATTTGCAGGGCTATGGGGAAAGAGCAAGGGAGTAGGACTAATTGGATAGCTCTTTCAATGAGCCGGCAGAGGCCCAATGGGCCGAGTGGCCTCTTTCTGTGCTGTATCGTTCTATGATTCTGTTTATTAGTTATTAAAATATTGGAGATGGGAAAAAAAGGATGTTTGACTGACAGTCAAGAATCATCCAATTGGGTAATGACGAGTCTTTTCGCTACCTGATTGTTGTGGGTAGGCGGTGCACCGGGAGGATGGACATGTTGGGCGACCAATGGCAGGAACAAGGGGGAGGGTCAAGTGATGAAACCTCTAGGAACACCAGTTGGCAACCTTAGATGCAGGGTCTGGAGCTGGGAAAGTATCGAGCAGTCAGGATCCCTTCCTGGAGGCCAGCACAGCTGTAGAGGTTGAAGCCAAGGAGAGGGCACAAGCATTGATCCCAATGATAAGAACAACCTTGAATTTTATAAAGCAACTTTCATGTTCTCAGGACATCCCAAAGTGCTTCACAGCTGATGAATCACTTCTGAACTGTTGTTTTGTCGGCCAAAGTGGTGGGCAAGCTACTCACAGCAAAGGGCCACAAACAGCAATGAGGCAAAATGACTGGTTAATTTGGTTGAGGGACAAATGTTGGACAAGGCAAATATTGCTATGGGATCTTTCACATCCACCTGCCTCGGTTTAACATCACATCTGAAATATGGTACCTCAAGTAATACTGCGCTCCCTCAGTACTACACTGGAGTATCAGGCTAGATCAAGTCCAGGAGTAAGTCTTGAACCCATGAACTTCTAACTCAGGCACAAGAGTGCGACCACTGAGCGAAGGCTCACACCAACAACAACACCAACAACGTGCATACATACATATATATACATATATATATATAGAGCTAATTTAATGTAGAAAAGCATCCCATGGTGCTTCAGAGAGGCGTAATCAGAACAACTTGGACCCGAGCCAAAGAAGGAGATATTAGGAGGAGTGACCAAAAGTTTTGTCAAAGAGGTGGGTTTTAAGGAGGGTCTTAAAGGAGGAGAAGAAGGCGGAGAGGCAGAGAGGTTTAGGGTAGTAAATCCAGAGTGAAGGACCAAGACAGCTGAAGACACGGCCGCCAGTGGTGGAGCGAAGGGAGGGGGGATGTATAAGAGGCCAAAGTTGAAGGAACACAGAATCCTGGGGGGTTGGGGGGTGGGTTTGGGGCTGGATTAGGTTACAGAGACAGGGAGGGGTGAGACCATGAAGGGATTTAAACACAAGGGTGAGCATTTTAAATTGGAGGCATTGGGGACCAGGAGCCAATGTAGGTCATTAAGAACAAGGAGAGCAGGAGTTGATACATGATAGGATATGGGCAGCAGAGTTTTGAATGAGCTTAAGTTTATGGAGCCTGGAGGGTGGAAGGCAGGCCAGGAAAGCATTCGAATAGTCACATCCGGAGATGAGTAAGGCATGGATGAGAGATTCAGCAGCAGAAGGCCTGAGACAGGTGTGAATACGGATGATGTTACGGAGGTGGAAGTAAGGGGTCTTTGTGTCAGAGATATATGGGCTCGGATAGGACGCTGAGGGTTCTGGTTCAACCCAAGATAGTGGCCGGGGAGGGGGATGGAATCGGTGACAAGGGTGTGGAGTTTGTGGTGGGGGCTGAAGACCGTGGCTTTGGTCTTCCCAGTGTTTAACTGGAGGAAATTGCGACTCATCCAAGACTGGATGTCGGACAACACAGAGGTAATGGAGGGTCGAGAGAGGTGGTGGTGAGGTAGAGCAGGGTGTCATCTGCGGACATGTTGAAGCTGACCCTATGTCTGTGGATGATGTCACAAGCATGTAGATTGGAAGAGGAGGAGGGCCAGGGATAGATCCTTGGAGAACTCCAGAGGTAAAGCTATAGAAAGCGCACAGTGTGGGTTCACCAGGATGAAGTCAGGAATGAGAAATTATAATTATGAGAAACCTGAGATACTGGGACTATTTTCACTACAGCAAAGCTAATTAATATTAAATAATAATTATTTTTAAAAGTGTTTAAAATTAATAACGGCTTTTGATAAGGTGAAGAGGGAAAGATTATTTCCTCTGGTTGGGAAGTCAACGACAAGGAGTCATCAATTTAACATTGAGAGATGGTAGGTGAAATTTCTTTATGTGTAGAGAACACAGTTTCATCACAGGTAATGGTTGAGGCAGAGATTATTGCATCTTTTCAGGGAAAATTGGACAAATATTTGAAGCAGGGGAAGATACAGGGTTATGAGGAGAGAGCAGGGCAGTGGGATTAGTTTTGGATTGCCCTAGCAAAGAGCTGGCGTAGACATGATGGGCTGAATGGCCTGCTTCTGTGCTGTAAACTTCTAGGATTTGATAGGAGTGTATTCCACATCTATATAACTGCAGCAAAAAAAGAATTCCTTCTAATCTCACTTGCAGCTGATTAGTTTTACATTCTAGACCCATAGTTCTGTGCTGAAAGGCCATGTCGACCAACTCGAGGGAAAGAAAAATCTAGAAGCTGAATCTCTGGAACATTACCATGAAGGCGAAGTTTTAAAAAGTACTCAAATTATCTAACGGTATGAAAAGTTACATTGCTGTTGTATGAGTCTTTTTCTTTTTATACAAGATGCATTGAAGGTGATCAAAACCAATTTCTCATTGCAGCCTGTCCAGTTTCAACTTTGATAATGTTCAGCACATTTCCCCTTTTCACTTCCTTTTAACATTCAAACAGTTTCTGTTTTCAAAAACAAAATGCAAATAGAAACACGAGGGAACAAGTCTAATTTCACTGGTGAACAGAGGGATTACTTAAAGTGCTATTGATAGAGATTTCTTCACTGAGCCTCTACCAAGGCAAGGTGGCTAATTATTGGGCAAAAATCGCTCGTGAAATAACAGTGAGCTCCACAGCGCTCTCCGTTGTTTGCGGCGAAATGGAGGAGCAAGTTCCGACGTTCGCACATGCACGGTGAAACGCGGAAATCCGGAACTTGCTCCCAGTGGTCCGCTGACGATATGACAGCTTCGAATTAAAGGGCCATCGCACGCTGCAATCAGGGAAACCATTGAAAAAGTGCCAACTTGCTTATCTGCCCAGCTGGAAAGTAACTAATTACCCAACCAAACAGTTACGCTGAAAAATACAGGTCTAAACTAAGTTTTTAACAGCGCTTTAAGTCTTAATAACTGCCAAACAACTAAAAATTAACTTTTTAAAAATGTGGAGTCTCATTACTCCTTACTTTAATAGTTTTTGGTCATTAAAAAAAATGTAAAAATTAAAACATTTTTTTTTACTTTTCCCTTCTGTCTCTTTTATTTAATTCAATTATTTCTTACCCTCTCTTTTTTTCACTGTCTGTAATTGTTTTTACATTGATTTTAATGTTGTGACTTTCACTTCCTGATTTAACATTGGAAGCCTGCAGAGACAGTGAACGCAGCTGGTCAAAAATTCAGTGATCTGATTGGTCGAGGGGAGAGATCGATCCTCTCACTTCTCCCAGCATCCTAAGCTTTGCCTGGGCTGACGCTGGGTTAGTGGGTTAGTATAAACCTTTGGAGCGGCGAGGAGTGTTGTTATCCACTCTGAGCAATTTCTACTCCATTCTGATAGAAATAACAGTGAACTCATTTTTAAAGCATTTATTTGATATTGCTTATGAATAACAGGGGAGGTACTGTGCTTTGAGGTACATTCATCGGTAGACGCTCTCACCTCTGAGTCAGAAGGTTGTGGGTTCAAGTCCCATTCCAGAGCACAAAATCCAAGCTGACACTGCTGTGCAGTACTGAGGGAGTGCTGCACTGTCAGAGGTGCCGTCTTTCGGATGAGTCGTTAAACTGAAGCCCTGTCTGCCCTCTCAGGTGGACATAAAAGATCCCATGGCACTATTTCGAAGAAGAGCAGGGGAGTTCTTCCCGATGTCCTGGCCAATATTTATCCATCAACCAACACCCAAAAACAGATTACCTGGTCATTGCTGTTTGTGGGACCTTGCTGGGCGCCAATTGGCTGCTGCATTTCCTACATTACAACAATGACTATACTTCAAAAAGTAATTAATTGGATGAGAAAGCGCTTTGGGACATCCTGTGGTCGTGAAAGGTGCTATATAAATGCAAGTTCTTTCTTTCTTTTCTCGTTCTTCAGATCACATGCTCCCAGTGCTCCCGACCTTCATTTCTCCTATAATGGAATGGTTGAATCATTGCATCTTGATTTTTTTCCATACCCATCAAAAGTGCAGTGAAAATCTTGTCTCTTTTTTTTCAACAATTTCAACGCAGCTATGACAAGTCCAATCACCAGCTTGCTCCTCTTACCTTTGATGGCTGTCTCCCTTTTCCCTCCCCTTTTGCTCTCTTCCAGTCTTTGAAATTCTTCTACTCTCTTTCTCCTCAGAGTTCCACAGAGCTGCTACACCTCCCCCCACATCTCCTTTATTGCTAAAACTGCCTCCAAGAAAATCACTTTCCTCTTTTGTGACAAAATCATTTCTTCTCAACTGTTAAGTCTGAGTCTGTCCAAGACTTGAATGCTGTTCCCGTACCCCAGGAGTCTCTTCTAACGCCTCTCTCATATTCTTGGACAAGAGCTAAGAAAAAGCTTGTTGACTAATAGGTGTTCTCGTCTCTAGCCTCCAACTCCCCCTTCTCTCTCTGTCTCAGTATTGTCTTCCTATTTTATCAATGTTACTATGATCATTGCCCCTCTGAACTCATCTTTTTCTTCCTAAGCACCAAATACAACATCCTACGGATTCCGACTTCTTCCTGCAATGCTTACTCTATTGAAATCATGAATTATTACACCATCTCCTACTTTACCAGGATCTGAAGGCCTTACCTCTCTTAGTTTTCCCTTTCTCCATTCTAAAGGCCTTTAAAATCCGAACTTGGTATCAGCTAACTGTTGCTCATCGATTTACCTTGCCTTCCAACTCACTGTCTTCTTAACCTTGTTGGTGTTCTGCATTCTGGACATTGACCCTTCAACAAACTAGCTCAAGGCTCATTTAATATTCCATCCTAAAGGAAGTTGATTTAAATATATATATATTCACACCAATGCAGCGCCATCAAATCTTTAGACTTGAATGACCCTCCTTTTATTAAATTATGTTTCTTTAATATTATTATTTGTTCTTGGGATGTGGGCGACGCTGTCAAGGCAGCATTTAATGCCCAGCCGAGTTGCCTTGAGAAGATGGAGGTAGACCTTCCGCTTGAACCACTGCTGTACTTGTGATGATGTTGCTCCCACAGTGATGTTACCCGCATGAAACGTAAAGCATTAAAAAGGTGACCAATAAATATATTTGGTTGGGACAGACTAATAGTATGGGGCATAGATGTACTAACATGCTGTGCGCTACAGTTATGGGCATGGTTTGTGTTCACATGGTGAGTTTACATAACGTTATTCAAAGATGGCAAGCAGAGGCTAGGAATGTCCATCCAGGGAGGCGGTGGAAAATCAGAGCCAGAACGATCTCTAGGCAAGATTTTCACTGCACTTTTGATGGGTATGGAAAAAAAATCAAGATGCAATGTTTCAACCATTCCTTTCACATCTCCTACTGGGTGCGCCCAGAGCAATATTGGTGCAAATTGGGAGCAGTTCACCTGCCCACCTTCTGGCCTGGAGACAGTGTGCGAGAGCAACCAAACAAGGGGAAGCAGAGGAAGAAAACCTTAAAAAGAGGTGCTCCTAGTCTCAACAAAAAGCAAATAAAATAAACATGTTGGTTCAGAGTAAACAATCACCACTTAAACCACTACACATAGCAACATCTCCAGTCAGCTACTCACTTAACTATAATTGGCGGCATTTCATATGCAAGACAGCAAGAGAGGGAGAGAGGGAGGGAGAGAGAGAGCAAAAGAATCATTACTGGTATGTGGTACAAAATATTTGGGATGCAATGGTGACCAAAGGCCTCCATGTAGATCAGTCTTAGTGGTGAAGATATATTTGTACCAAAGGGTAAATGTACTACATAATTTCCTAAAACACGGAAAATGAAACCTTTACTATAAAGTCATGAAGTGAAACAGTGACAGCCCATGTGTCAACTGAAATCAGGTTGTTTATTAAAAATCATTTGCAACTTTGACATTTGGTGAGGTTGGCTTCTGTAAAAAATATTGCACAGCCGTTGGTTTCTAATTTTTTAAAAAACTTTATCAAAAATATCATAACAACATATGAATAGGGGTTGTCCTCTGATAGCCCAGCTGGTAAACACACTGCCCAGTTTACTACTGAGTCAAAAAGACCCAGGAGGCGCTCCATTTGATCTCAGCCCTGTGGTGAGTGAGTTGATCTAATTGAGACAGTGATGGGACACCACAATTGGTTTCAGTTGCAATAGGGTGGGGAAGAGGTTCAACCATGGGTCCTTCTCCTGCTTACTTGAGCAGATCACTAACATGGTGGACAGGAGAGTGTCTATAGATATTGTCTATATGGGCTTCCAGAAGGCATTTGTTCCGCACAGAGATTATTAGAAAAAAATGAGAGCTGCGGAATTGGAGGTAATCTTGTGAAGTAGGTCAGTAATTGGTTGAGATGCAGGGATAAAGGGAATGTTCTCTGATTGGTGGGATGTGATAAGTGGTGTTCCCCAAAGATCTGTTCTGGGGCCTCAGCTTTCCACCATATTTATTAATGACTTGGATGAAGGAATAGAGAGCTGTATATCCCAGTTTGCAGGTGACACTAAGTTGGGAGACAGTAAATTGTGTGGATGGGAGCAGGAAGTTACAAAGGGTCATAGACAGATGAAGTGAGTGAGTGAAACTATGGCAAATGGAGTTCAATGTGGGGAATGTGACTTTGGATCTGATCTACACAAATCAGAATATTTTCTCAATAGTGAGAGACTAGGAGTTGCAGAGGAACAGACATATTTAGTGGTCCATGTACACAAATCACTAAAAACTAGAGCACAGGTACAAATGGTAATCAAAAAAGCCAATGGAATTTATCTCAAGGGGGTTGAAATTCAAAAGTGAGGAAGTGATGCTTGAGTTGTATAGAGCTTTGATCAGATCCCATCTGGAGTACTGTGGTCAGTTTTGCACACCAAACCTTAGGATATGTTGGCCTTGGAGGGGTTGCAGGGCAGATTCACCAGAATGATCCCGGGGCTTAGAGGGTTCAATTATGAGGACAGGTTGCATAAACTTGGCTTGTATTCCTTTAAGTTTAGACAGTTGAGGGGTGATCTAATCGAGGTGTTTAAAATGATAAAGGGTTTTGACAGAGTAGATAGAGAGAAACTATTTCCACTGGTGGGGGAATCCAGAACAAGGGGGCATAACCTTAAAATTAGAGCTAGGCCATTTAGGAGTGAAACAGAAAGCAATTTTTCACACAAAAGATAGTGGAAATCTGGAACTTTCTTCCCCAAAAGGCTGTGTATTCTGGGCGTCAATTGAAATTTTCAAGACTGAGATCGATGGATTTTTGTTCGGTAAAGGTATCAAGGAATATGGAACAGAGGTGGGTAAATAGAGTTGAGATACTAATCAGCCATGATCTAATTGAATGGGGCTGAATGGCCTACTCCTGTGTGCTTTCAGTGACTCCGTTAGAAATGGTGGATGTGTAGACATTGAGTGAGTATTGGATTGGGCAGTTCTGAGATGTCTCCCAAGATGAAATAGCCTGCTAATACCCACTATCTATACCCTCAGAGGAAGAATGGGCATTTGGACAAGAGTGACGACAGGGTTACCAATGGTACCTACCTCGACATGAGTACAGCTTTCAGGAGAGAAGTGGGAGAACAATTAGGGAAAGGGAAAAAATTGGGGGGAAAACTGGGAAAGAATAAAGTTCAATAAGCACTATGTTATATATCCTGACACATTTTCGAGAAGATTATGCAAGAAGAATGAGAAAAAAATTAATTTAATCAAACCTTTCTTCATTGGTGACTTTTTTTCCATATGCCAAATGATCGTCTGGTTTTGAGGTCGGTTCTGCGAGCTTTAGTCCAAATGTTGTGTCTTCCATTCAAATTAGAATCCGTACACTTTATTATTGTTGAGATGCTGTTTGAGACAAGGAGGTCAAGAAGACTGGGGGAGGTAGGAGGGGGAGGGGGAGAGGAAAACATAAGCACATTTTCAAATGATTATGTAACTATCACTGGCAAGTAAATCCACAATATAATGACATTTACTTTAGTTTATGACCGGAGCAGCCATAGTTATCGTATTTGATGTAGGGAATAAATCGTAAACATCTGTCGGTTTGCAGGACTAACTGATGATTCATGTCCTCATAGCGGGGCATTAAATGGACTTTGCGGTGAGGTGATTTGTTGCAGTATTTAATAAGCGAGTGCCTTGTCAGACAAGGGCGATCACAGGTGCCTGACATTTTTCTTTGAAGCACAACTTCAATGCCTGAGGGTAGTTTGTCTGGTGATGTGGTGTGTTCTCACTGCTTCGTGAGTTGGCAGGTGACAGCCACGCATCTTCAAAAGCCCAGTATTGTGAGATCATCGTCTTATGTGGGCCTTACCCTTGAGGGTGGGTGGGTGGAGAAAGAGAGGAGACCTGAGCAACGGTCACCTCAACGTTCTCCCCACAGAAAGGGAGGGGCAACAATAAAGTCCCAAGACCTCCCTCGTGCACCCGCTATAAAGTGGTGCTGCCAAAAGCCCTGGAGTAGATCGCTCAAATTGGTTATAAAATAGGAGCAGGGGTCCTGCCATTTGGCGTCAGGGAGGGGAAGGCAAAGGAAAATAAAATGAAAGAATTGGGAGATTCGCCTTCTTTCTCCGCTCATGCTGACAACGCACTGAAGAAAGAAGAAAGAATGAAAGACTAAAGCGCCTTTCATGACCTCAGGACCTCCCAATGAAGCACTTTTGAAGTGTAGTTGCTGTTGTAATGTAGGAAACGCAGCAGCCAATTTGCGCACAGCAAGCTCCCTTAAACAGCAATGTGGTAAATGATCAGATAATCTGTTTTAGTGATGTTGGTTGAGGGATAAATATTGGCCAGGACACTGGGGAGAACTCCCCTGCTCTTCTTCGAAATCTATTACGTCCACCTGAGAGGGCAGAAAGGGCCTCGGTTTAACATCGCAACCTGAAGATGGCACGTCGGAGAGTGCAGCACTCCCTCAGTACCACACTGGGACTGTCAGTCTAGATTATGTGCTCAAATCTCTGGAGTGGGACTCAGAGGCGAGAGTGCTACCAACTGAGCCACGACTGACATGCTTCATACATGAGTCTATACAGTAAATAGTAAGCTGTTCCACTATGGAGGGCATCAAAACCTCCAAAGCCTCCAGCTATCTCTCCCATTTACTTAGTGGGGTGCAGGAGTAGTAGAGGGGCATGTTGGTGTCTGTGAGGGTGGGGGGGAGCAGAGACGCGTTGGTGCTGCAAATGCCCCGATTTTATCGTCCCACCATTGGCGGCCGTGCCTTCAGCTGCCTAGGCCCTAAGCTCTGGAATTCCCTCCCTAAACCTCTCTGCCTCTCTACCTCTCTCTCCTCCTTTAAGATGCTCCTTAAAACCTACCTCTTTGACCAAGCTTTTGATCACCTGCCCTAATATCTCCTTATGTGGCTCAGTCTCAAATTTTGTCTGGTTAGGCTCCTGTGAAGCACCTTGGGACGTTTTTATTATATCAAAGGCGCTATAGAAATGCAAATTGTTGTTGTTGCTTTAATGTAAACTGTCAGAATTAAGCTTTGGCAGCAGAGAGAGTTCTGCCCTTATCTTCCTCTTTTTAGCTGCTGGCAGCTGCTGTGTTCCCAATATTGTCTCTCATTTCTATTTTCTATTTTCCCTTTTGCTTCATTCAGCTCTGTTAAATATTTTGCATTATCACCACCTTCCAGTTCTGACGAAGGGTCAGTACCCAAAATGCCAACCTCTCTTTCTCTTGACAGACCTCGATCGACCTGCTGTGTATTTTCTGTTTCCTTCTCCATTGTTTTTACCTGAACTGACAATTTTGTAACCTGCGGAAAATGTCCCTGTGCTGTATTCTCAAGCTCCTCCACCAGAGGGAGTGTTGGTTTACTTATTTCACATGAGCAATCGTCTGAATGTTGCACACCCCCATCTTTCGATAGGCATTGGAGGAAGTCAACACATCAAGGTCACAGAAAGAGGAATGACGGGACAGAACTGTGATAATGACCTTACAACATGAGCGGTAAGACGTTTGACTCCATAGATGAATATTAAAGGAATGACTAATATAGCGCCAATCGTAGAATCATAGAATCATAGAAAGGTTGCAGCACGGAAGGAGGCCATTCAGCCCATCGAGTCCGTGCCGGCTCTATGCACGTGCATTCCAGCTAGTCCCGCCCTATCCCCGTAGTCCTGCACATTTTTTCGTTTCAACTACTTATCCAGTTCCCTTCTGAAGGCCATGATTGAATCTGCCTCCACCACCCCCTCGGGCAGTGCATTCCAGATCCCAACCACTCGCTGGGTAAAAAAGTTTTTCCTCATGTCACCTTTGGTTCTTTTGCCAATCACCTTAAATCTATGTCCTCTGGTTCTTGACCCTTCTGCCAATGGGAACAGTTTCTCTCTATCTAATCTCTCTAGACCCTTTCACAACCTCAGGACTTCCCAAAACACTTTACAGCCAATGAAATGTAAGGAAACCTGGCTGACAATTTATGCACAGCAAGGTGCAACCTATGACAGGCTAATCTGTTTTCGTGATGTTGGTTGAGGGATAAATGTTGGCCAAGGACACTGGGGAGAACTCCCCCTGCTCTTCTTTGAAATAATGCAATGGAATCTTTTCCATCCACCTGAGATGGTAGATAGGGCCTCAGTTGAAGACGGCAGCTGTGACAGCACTCCCTCAGTACTACACTGATGTATCAGCCTAGATTATGTCTCGAGAGTGGAACTTCAACCCACAACTTTCTAACTCACTGAGCGAAGACTACACCCCTACAGCAACATTCCAACTTTTATTTATCCCCTACCAGCCTTCCTTATGGGATCACCAAATCAGATTCCCAATCTAGTGCCAATTTGTGTTGCCCAGGAACTGTGTTCATGTTTGCAGCTGGGAGAAGCGACTTTCATCTGATCGATCTGGGTGGGTAGAGGGGGAAAAACAGACCAACCAATACTCCCACATTGGACTGGAGCTTCATAAGTAAGGCTTCACTCTCCCACCCTGCCGCCTTGGGATCGGGCTGTGTTGGTAAAAGAAAGACTTGCATTTATAGAGTGCCTTTCACGACCTCAGGACATCCCAAATTCTTTACAGCCAATGAAGTACTTTTGAAGTGTAGTCACTGTTGTAATGTAGGAAACGTCAATTTGCACACAGCAAGGTCCCACGAACGGTAACGTGATAAGGACCAGATTAGCTGCTTTTTTTCGTGATGATGGTTGAGTGATAAATGTTGGCCAGGACACTTTGGAGAACTCCCATGCTCTTCTTTGAAATAGTGCCATATGATCTATTTATGTTAGCCTGAGAGGGCAGACAGGGCTCTCGGTTTAACATCTCATTGAAAAGACTGCATCTCCGACAGTGCAGCACTCCCTCAGCACTACACTAGAGAGTCAGCCTAGATTTTTTGCTCAAGTCTTTGGAGTGGGGCTGAACCCATAACCTTCATGAATCAGAGGTGAGAGCATTACCACTGAGTCACTGGCTGAAACCTGTAATCTCTGACATTCCTGCTCTCAGTAAACGGGTTTTATCCCATCGACTACAAATGGGTGAAGAAATTGATGGGGAGTGAATTTCATCACAAAGCCCCAGGAAAAACTGCGCAAACAGCGTTAAGGCCATTTTCCCAGGGCTTCCGCGGCTCATCCACCAAAGTTACAATGAACGAGCAGGAGAATCCCGCACCAATTGGCCCCGGTAGGTTTAACAGTGTTTTCACACAGTGCATGCTCGGATAACGTCGCACAGTCCAATGAGAGAAAGCCCACTGTGAAGGGAAACACAAAATTACAGGAAAAAGGAGAGGAAGAGAGAAAAAAGAAAAATAGGAAGAGGAAGAGAGGAAGAATTATATTATATCAATCTCAGCTAGCTGTTTCCTGTAGTCCAGGAGAAGGATGTAACTTGCTGCTTGTCACCATGTGTTTTATTTTGTATGATGCGATGACTCAGGTATGTGGCTCACAACACCAAATCTCATCCCTCGATCTGTCCAGTGTTAACTGTGCTAGCAAGGGACAGGGTATTAATTCACTGTGTCACTCAGTGCCCTGTCCCATACCTCGATCTGTCCAGTGTTAACTGTGCTAGCAAGGGACAGGGTATTAACTCAGTGTGTCACCCAGTGCCCTGTCCCATACCTCGATCTGTCCAGTGTTAACTGTGCTAGCAAGGGACAGGGTATTAACTCAGTGTGTCACCCAGTGCCCTGTCTCATCCCTCGATCTGACCAGTGTTAACTGTGCTAGCAAGGGACAGGGTATTAACTCAGTGTGTCACTCAGTGCCCTGTCTCATACCTCGATCTGTCCAGTGTTAACTGTGCTAGCAAGGGACAGGGTATTAATTCACTGTGTTACTCAGTGCCCTGTCCCATACCTCGATCTGTCCAGTGTTAACTGTGCTAGCAAGGGACAGGGTATTAACTCACTGTGTCACTCAGTGCCCTGTCCCATACCTCGATCTGACCAGTGTTAACTGTGCTAGCAAGGGACAGGGTATTAACTCAGTGTGTCACTCAGTGCCCTGTCCCATACCTCGATCTGACCAGTGTTAACTGTGCTAGCAAGGGACAGGGTATTAATTCACTGTGTCACTCAGTGCCCTGTCCCATACCTCGATCTGTCCAGTGTTAACTGTGCTAGCAAGGGACAGGGTATTAATTCACTGTGTCACTCAGTGCCCTGTCCCATACCTCGATCTGTCCAGTGTTAACTGTGCTAGCAAGGTACAGGGTATTAACTCAGTGTGTCACTCAGTGCCCTATCTCATACCTCGATCTGACCAGTGTTAACTGTGCTAGCAAGGGACAGGGTATTAACTCAGTGTGTCACTCAGTGCCCTATCTCATACCTCGATCTGTCCAGTGTTAACTGCTCTAACACGCTTTGGGTCATTAGTATTGTCCTCAAACCATGAGCTGGTGTGGAAATGGGGCCAGTTTTTATGGGTGCTGCATCCAGGGCAGTGTGCACTCCAAGAGTTCCCATTCAACCCCCCTTTACTGTTCATTAATTTCAACCCTGCAGCTCTGACTGTAACTGTTAGGGTCCTTTACACTTATCGATTCTGTTTGTTTTGTTTCCCTCAATTCTTACTCATTTCAACAGATTATTCAGTACTTGTTGTAGTTAATACCTGTTTACTGTATACTCTCAGCAATGCCCCGTACTGTGGGTTCTGTGAGTTTCCTCCAATCTTCAAGTATTTTACTTCCCCAAATGGAAGGCTGGGATAGCTCAGCCCTGTTTACGATGCAGTTGTCCAGCTATGTACATTGTTGTTGTAATACATTGAAGTTCCAATTATTGAGCTGTAAAGCTTGGGCAGTTTTCTACCTGTTTTAGTTTATGTCATAATTTTCAGGTTTTTACACTGATCTGAGCTTCCAACCCTATATCCGCTCCATCACCAAGGCCGTCTACTTCCACCTTCATAATATCGCCCGTCTCTGCCCCTGTCTCAGTCCATCTGCTGCTGAAACCCTCATCCGTGCCTTTGCGACTTCCAGACTTAACTATTCCAATGCTCTCCTGGTTGGCCTCCCGTCCTCCGTGATCTATAAACTTCAGCTCATCCAAACTGTAATGCCCATATCCTATCCTGCATCAAAGTTAGACTCAGAATCGATCTCTGCCTGGTCTCAGAAAAAACAGAGAACGTGCCCTTTATCAATACCACAAAATGCATCGTGGAGGAAAGTGATCTCTGGTTTCATTATAACATTTATTGTTGGTCTCATTAATTACTCTGAGGTAAAGGAAGGAAACCTTCATTAGCAGGTCCCTATATGTTGCTGGGACTCAGGACGCCGAGCTTTATGTTTCTGAAACTTTTCCTTTCAGACCACTGGCTTTTTTCAGGACGTCGTTATTTTTTCAGCAAGTTCTGGCAAAATGGAATTCCACGTGAACACACGAATGTGCTTGTGCGCTGGATTCCCACAATGTCGCTCTTCCGAATGGCCTCATTGTAGGGTTTTTGCTGAGCTCTGGTTTCTGAGTGGGCTGCTTGGAAATTTCAAACCAAACACCAAAAAATTAGTTGTTTAAAACAAAGGTCTTCTGTGTCTTGTGATGTGGAAGTATTAGTTAGTCATTTAACTTTTCGATGAATTTTAATGAGCAGCAGAGCTAATTCAGAACTCAATCCACAGAATCATATAATCGTGGAATCGTTAAAGCACAGGAGGCCATTCAGCCCATCGAGCTCGTGCCAGCTCTTTGTAAAACCAATCCCATTACCCCGTTCTTTCCTCGTAGCCCTGCAAATGTTTTCCCTTCAAGTATTTATCCAATTCCTTTTTGAAAGCCACGATTGAATCTACTTCTACCACCCTTTCAGGCAGCTCAATCCAGGTCATAACTACTCGCTGCGTAAAAAAACTTTTCCTCATGTTGCCTTTAGTTCTTTTGCCAATCACCTTAAATCTGTGTCCTCCGGTTCTCGGCCCTTCTGCCAATGGGAACAGTTTTTCTTTATTTACTTTATCTAAACCCTTCATGATTTTGAACACTTCTATCAAATCTCCTCTCATCCTTCTCTGCTCTAAGGAGAACAACCCCAGCTTCTCCAACCTATCCACGTATCTGAAGTCCCTCATCCTGGAACCATTCTAGTAAATCTTTTCTGCACCCTCTCTAAGGCCTTCACATCCTTCCTAAAGTGCGGTGCCCAGAATTGGACACAATACTCCAGTTGTTTTATAAAGGTTCAACATAAAGTTACAACTTGCCTTTGTACTCTATGCCTCTATTTATAAAACCCAGGATCCCGTATGCTTTTTTAACCGCTTGCTCAACCTGTCCTGCCACCTTTAACGATTTGTGCACATATACCCCCAGATCTCTTTGTTCCTGCATCCACTTTAAAATTGTACCATTTAGCTTATATTGCCTCCTACTCTTCATGCCAAAATGCCAAAACTTTGCACTTCTCTGCATTAAATTTCATCTGCTGATTTCACCAGCCTGTCCAAGTCCTCTTGAAGTCTATCACTATCCTCCTCACTGTTTACTACACTTCCAAGTTTTGTGTCATCTGCAAATTTTGAAATTGTGCCCTGTACACCCAAGTCCAAGTCATTAATATATATCAAAAAAAGCAGTGGTCCCAGTACCGACCTCTGGGGAACACCACTGTACACCTCCCTCCAGTCCGAAAAACAATCTTTCACCACTACTCTCTGTTTCCTATCACTTAGACAATTTCGTCTTCATGCTGCCACTGCCCTTTTAATTCCATGGGCTTCAATTTGCTGAAAGGCTATTATTTGACACATTATCAAATGCCTTTTGAAAATCCATATACACCACATCAACCGCATTGCCCTCATCTACCCCCTCTCTTACCTCATCAAAAAACTCAAACAAGTTAGTTAAACACAATTTGCCCTTAACAAATCCATGCTGGCTTTCCTTTATTAATCCACACTTGTCCAAGTGACTATTATGGATTATCGTTTCTAAAAGTTTCCCCACCACCATGGTTAAACTGACTGGCCTGTAGTTGCCGGGTTTATCCTTACACCCTTTTGTAGAAGAAGAGAGTAGCATTTGTAATTATCCAGTCCTCTGGCACCACCCCCATGTCTAAGGAGGATTGGAAGGTTACGGCCAGCACCTCTGCAATTTCCACCCTTACTTCCCTCAGCAACCTAGGATACGTCCCATCCGGACTGGGTGACTTACTACTTTAAGTACAGCTAGCCTTCTTAGCACATCTTCTTTATCAATTTAAGCCCATTCAGTATCTCAACTACCTCCTCTTTTACTGTGACTTTGGCAGCATCTTCTTCCTTGGTAAAGACAGATGCAAAGTATTCATTTAGTACCTCGGCCATCCCCTTCTGCCTCCATGCTCAGATCTCCTTTTTGGTCCCTAATCAGCCCCACCCCACCTCTTACTATCCATTTACTGTTTACAAGCCTATGGAAGACTTTTGGATTCCATTTTATGTTATGCCAGTCTATTCTCACACTCTCTCTTTGCCCCTCTTATTTCCTTTTTCACTTCTCTGTACTTTCTATATTCAGCCTGGTTTTTAACTTGTATTATCAACCTGACATCTGTCATACGCCCCCTTTATCTGCTTCATCTTACTCTCTATCTCTTTCGTCATCCAGGGAGCTCTGTCTTTGATTGCCTTACCTTTTCCCCTTGTGGGAATGTACCTGGACTGTACCCGAAGCATCTCCTCTTTAAAGGTCGTCCATTGTTCGATTACAGATTTGCCTGCCAATCTTTGATTCCAATTTACCCGGGCCAGATCTGTTCCAAAGCCACTGAAAATGGCCCTCCTAAAATTAAGTATTTTTACTCTAGATTGCTCCTTGTCTTTTTCCATAACTGATCTAAACCTTATGATGTTATGATCACTGTTCCCTAAATGTTTCCCCAATGATATTTGCTCCACTTAACCCACCTCATTCCCCTGAACTAGACCCAGCAATGCCTCCTTCCTCGTTGGGCTGGAAACATACTGATCAAAAAAGTTCTCCCGAACATACTTCAGAAATTCCTCTCCCTCTTTGCCCTTTACACTATTACTATCCTAGTCTATATTAGGATAGCTGAAGTCCCCCATTATCACTACTCTATAGTTCTTGTACCTCTCTGTAATTTCACTGCAAATTTGCTCCTCTATATCCTTCCCACTAGTTGGTGGCCTATAGATTGCCCCCAGTAGTGTAATGGCGCCTCTATTGTTTCTTAACTCTAACCAAATTGATTCTGTCCTTGACCCCTTAAAGACATCCTCTCTCTCCAGCACTGCAATATTCTCCTTAATTACTACTGCCACCTACCACCCCTCCTTTCTTTCCTTCCCTATCTTTCCTGAACACCTTGTATCCAGGAATATTTATTACCCAATCCTGCACTTTTTTGAGCCAGGTCTCCGTTATCGCCACGACATCTTATTACCATGTAGCTATTTGCGCCTGCAACTCACCAACTTGTTTACCACACTTCGTGTGTTTACACACATGCACTGTAAAGCTATCTTAGACCTTCTCGTATTCTCTCAGTCTGATCCCACCTAATACTGTAATATTTCTTACTCTAGTGCTATCTGTCTCTCCCAATCCTTGTCTACCTTGTTTCTCCTTTCTAATGCTACATCCTGGTGCCCATCCCCCTACCAAGTTAATTTAACCCCCCCCACAGTAATAGTGAACCTTCCTGCAAGGACGTTGGTCCCAACTCTGTTGAGGTGCAACCCGTCCGTCTTGAACAGGTCCCTCCTGCCCAGAACTGGTCCCAATGCCCCAAGAATCTGAAGCCCTCCCTCTTGCACCATGTCTCTAGCCACGGATTAACCTGCCCTGTCTTCCCATTTCTGTACTCACTAGCACGTGGCCTGCGGGTAATCTAGAAATTACTACCTTTGAGGTCCTGCTTTTTAACTTCCTGCCTAGTTCCTGAAACTCTGACTGCAGGACGTCATCCCTTTTCTTTTCTATGTCGTTGGTTCCCACATGGACCTTGACTTCTGGTTGTTCCCCTCCCCCTGCGGAACATTCTGCACCCTCTCCATGATGTCCTTTACCCTGGCATCAGGGAGGCAACACACCATGCGGGACTCACATTGGCGGTCACAGAAATGCCTGTCTGTCCCCGACTACCAAATCCCCTATGACTACTGCATTTCTACACTTTACTGTGTCCCCCGTGCAGCCCTTTGCCCCATGGTGCCATGCACAGGACTGCACTCCATTGTGGTGTCGTCACCCTCACTGGTAGGTTTGAGAGTGCCACACACCCAGAAGATTCCTGCACTGCCTGCCTCTTCCTACCCTTTCGGTTGGCCACCCACTTGCTATCCTGAACTCTCTGAGGATGCAGGGTGATCACCTCCTGGAATGTACGATCCAGGAAACCTCCAAGTTCCCTCACACCCTGCAGTGACTCCAGCTTCCCCTCAAGCTCAGAAACCCTCAGCTTGAGCTCAAGCAACTGGAGGCATTTCCCGCACATGTGGCTCTCCAGGACACATGAAACGCCCTGAAGTTCCCACGTGGCACAGGAATTGCAGGCAATGGGTCTCAGCTGCCCATCCTACCCCCTCCATTCCCCCCGCCCCCAACCAGTTTTGGACTTGGGGAAAGGCAGCAACCCTAAGTCAGTGCCTTTAAGTACCATTGGGGAGAAAACAGCTGCTTTGATGGAGCCCATCATACTTTGACCAAAATTGTCCGACCAGAAGTAATCTGAGTAACTTTTAACAGGATTAGTGACTGAGAGAATGGCCATGTAGAGCAGGCACAGACACCGTACAACGAGCAGCACAGGAAAGGGTGAGCAGTTTGAAACAATAGATAAAACATCTGGGAGTTTTCTGATAAATGCTCCCATCCTGTCCAAGGGGCCAATCTGGGAATGCAGGAATCAGGTCTTTGACCGAGGAGGGCGATTTATTCAATATGTGTTTGTTTGTGTGCTGAAAGATGCTTATCAGCCAGACAGCCCTTGGAGCAGTTATCTATTTTCCTTCTCTGATGGGAATGTCAGGAACTTGCATAATTTTCACATTTACAGAGAAAGGATTAAGTCCCTTCTTTGCGAGGTTGAATTGTGAGAGCGCTAAACTCAATCCTTTTCATAATAAAGCTTCAGAACTAGGCACAAAGTTCCTTTCGACACAAAGATGAACTGGTGCTGGTGCTGCTTAGTGTCAGCACGACCTCTGCTGATCTGATTGCCGTATTTTTCTCAAACCGCACCCCTCAATTATCCCCTGCTCTAAACGTTGACTCATCCTGTCCTATGGTTCGACAAGTACTGCCAGGTCCTCCAGCACCTTGCCCGAATGACACCCTTTGTGTCTAATCAAAGACAGTGAATGTCAGTAGGCTATTCAACTGTGAAGAAGTCATAGCTGAGACCTTGTCCTATCCTCACCCATTGTGCAGATGTGCACACTTTCCAGCTGGGGTCAGTAGATGGCAATCAGCTGCGGAGTGTCCAGCTGAATTTTTCACTCCCTAGTCCAAGAATAAAAGAGTCAATTGTAGCTCCTCTCTCATCTCTCTGTCCAACCCCCACCACAACCAACCTCACTGTTGCCCCAACTGAGATCAGCTAACTCAGCACTGACCAAGGATTGAATATGGCTCAGCACCACACCACATAGTGTTCTGTTTTTTGATAAAGAAATATTTGCATTTAGATAGCACCTTATCACACATCTCAAAGTGCCTCACATAACAAATGACTTATTGCAATGCAGTGATCGTTATATGGACATCCATAGCAGCGATATCTCACAGTTAATCTGTTTTTTTTTTAGGTGGTACTGGTTGAAGAAGTTATGTTGGCCAGGGAATTGGGAGGCCTCCCAGCTCTTTGAAAGTAAGTTATACACTCAAGTCCTGGTATTAAAACCCACAATCTTCTGACCCAGAGGCAAGAATGCTACCAGCTGTCCCAAACTGACATGCAGCTCTTTCTATTTCCTCCCCTATCTGTTGTTGTAAGGCTCTCCATTTATCAATCACCCCAGACCTCTACAGAGATGTAGATGGGTGACTGTTCGGAGATCAGTCCAGACTCTCTCCGACTCGTGATTTCCCCCTTCTTTTCTTTCTGACCCTGGTTTTCGAAACCTGGCTGAAATTGACAATTCACCAAATGGAGTATCATTGCTGCAAACCAAATTTTGACCAATGTGTGTCTTAGTACAAGGATGCACTTGTGTCCCAAGCCAGGTCTCATCAATATGTGTCAGCCTTAGCTCAGTTGGTATCACTCTCGCCTCAGAGTTAGAAGTTTGTGGGTTGACAGTCCAACTCCAGAGACTTGAGCCCATAACCCTGGCTGACACTCCAGTGCATTTTATGTCCACCTGAGAGGGCAGATAGGGCCTCAGTCTATCTGCCCTCTCAGGTGGACATAAAATATCTCACGGCACTATTCAAAGAAGAGCAGGGGAGTTCTCCCAGTGTCCTGGCCAATATTTATCCTTTGACCTAAACAGATTAGCTGGTTGTTATCTCATTGCTGTTTGTGGGACCCTGCGGTGTGGCAATTGGCTGCTACGTTTCCTACATTACAACAGTAACTATGCTTCAAAAAGTAATTCATTGGATGAGAAAGGGCTTTGGGACATCCTGTGGTCGTGAAAGGTGTCTTTTCAAGACCAACACTGTGGTGTTGATTCTCCGACCCATACTCGTGCCAGTACGACTCCCTACTGGAAGCGTGAGTCAGCGAATTTATTCTTAATTGAACACCCATTATGTTTGCGGATGGTACAATTAGTGTTTCCTCTCATTCCTGATCAATATCCAGTGACTCCCGTTGAGAAGTCACCGTATGTGGATATCGGGTAAGGAGCAGATGGGGATTGGCTGTGATTCACTCGGCCCCTCTCCATATCATCGAACATGTGGTGAACATGTCACCGTTTAGACTCAGTCATGAGGAAGGCACACTTAGATGAGGTACCTCAGGGCTTCCGGTGTCTATGTATTCATGTCCCAGCGAAAGTCATTTCCTTTGAGAGATGAAGGAAGGGAAGGAGAAAAAATTGGAATGACAATGATTGTAAATTAAGACATTGTGTTTTCCTGGACACCGAGCGTTTATCTAATTCCACTCTATAACAGTCAGTGAGGGGGGGGGGGAGGGGGGATTCGGATTTGCACTTGTCATGACAGAATTCTGAGAGCTGTAAAGGACAGGAGGTTCTCAAAGGGTTAATAATGAGTTATTTTAGTTACATTTGGCAAAGCCGTTCCTCTGCGACCATTTTCACAGCTGTTTCTCAGCATGTTGGTACAGGAAACAAAGTAGGACTCAGTGACATCTGCTGGCACAATTTCTTCCTTGAGATGAGGCAGCTGTACTGGACCCTTCCTTCCCTAAATCTGCCTTTCAATTTAATCGACTCTCTGACATGAGAACATTTCTGAGCAAGTTTAGCTAATAATATCAAGACTTTATTACTTAGAGTCTACAGCACAAAAACAGGCCGTTTGGCCCAACTGGTCTATGCTGGCGTTTACGCTCCACACGAGCCACCTTCCACTCCTTTTCATCTAACCCTATCAGCCTATCCTTCAATTCCTGCCTCCCTCCTGTGCTTATCAAGCTTCCCCTTCAATGCATCTATATTATTCGCCTCAACTTCTCCTTGTGGTAGTGAGTTCCACATTCTTACCACCCTTTGGGGAAAGAAGTTTCTCCTGAATTCCCGATTGGATTGATTGCTGACGATCTTATATTTATGGGCCCCTAGTTCTGGTCTCCCCCACACGTGGAAACATCTTCTCTACGTTTACCCTGTCAAACCCTTTCGCAATCTTAAAGACCTCTAATAGGTCACCTCTCAGGAGTGGCAAAGCTCACTATGCTGGCTGGCTTCTCAATGGCATGCAAGGCTCATAAATTGAGTGAAATAGGTGGTGAAATTTAAAGCCATTTAATGCACAGGATAAGGTCAAACCACTCCTGCGACAACTCACCATTCCCTCCACTCCCCTTACAATGCAGAAATGAGCACTGACCACTCAGGGATACGCCCTGACTCTTGGTGTCCACATACACACAGTACAATGTATAATTATATGTCAACAGAACTCCAGGTGAGAACTGCATGGGCATGCTGACAAAACAAGCACATTTGATTACTGTCAAGAAAGCTGTTGTTTATAAAATATTACCCTTCCATTCCCCTCCCCCTCCCACTCCCTCCCTGTTGTTGGCCTGTCACCCTCCACACCATAGACAGTCGGAGTTACACACTTGGCCAAGTCCGATCTACTCTGATTGGTCAATACGAGGGGTGCTTTCCTGGGACACGATTGGTCCGGTAGGTTTTCTTCCCCTCCTCCCAGGGACGGAGCATTCGACAATTGGAAATCTTCCAGCTAAGCTTGTTATGATCTGGAATGCCCTGCCTGGAAGGGGGGGTGGTGGAAGCAGATTCAATAATAACTTTCAAAAGGGAATTAGATAAATACTTGAAAAAAAAATTTTTTCAGGGCTACGGGGAAACAGCAGGGGAGTGGGATTAATTGGATAGCTCTTTCAAAAGGCAGGCACAGGCATCGATGGGCTGCATGGCCTCCTTCTGTGCTGTATCACTCTATCATTCTAACAGTCTGTCCCAGTCCAAGGCCTGGTTAAATCATGCCATAGACAGCCAGCCAGTTCAGGTGTGAGTGGGGACTGGGTTTTAAAAGCACTCCCCTGCTGTTTCAATTGGGAAGGTGACAGGTAACAGGATCGACAGGCATAGAGGAGTAGGGAAGGATTAGGCTGCTGTCCCCTTCTATCTCCTCCGCCCTCCCCAAACACATACTTACGTTCTAAAAGGAAATGGTTCTGTGAGTGAGCACAGCGGGAGCAGTTTAGCAAACCTGAGGAACAATTAATACGAAGTGAGATAGGTAAATGATTAGTTTTCCTCACTCATGTCTTAAGGTAGATGGTGATGGTGGCGTGGAATCACTTCAGGGGAACCAGGTAACTCGAATCAGTTCACCATTAATGATGTGTTGTATTTCCATGTTGAAAAAGCTGGTGTCATATAATTTGTTAGCATGTGCTACGGCCCTGTGTTGAGAAAGCTCCTGCTATGCTGTTCCTTTACATGGTTAAGACTCCATCTTAGGAAAGTTGGTATATAGAGCCAGTCACAACCCCAGGACACCCCAAAGGGCTTCACAGCCAATGAATTACTTTTTCAAGGGTGGTCACTATTGTAACATAGGGAAACACAACAGCCAATTTGCACACAGCAGGGCCCCACAAATAACAATGATGTAAATGACCAATTAAACTGTTTTAGTGATGTTGGTTGAGGGGTAAATGTTGGCCAGGACAGCAGGAGGACTCCCCTGCTCTTTCTCAAATCGGCCCGGGGGATCTTTAACGTCCATCTGAGAGGGAAGGCGGGGCCTGGGTTTAACATCTCATCCGAGAGACAGCACCTCCCCCACCGTGTCATAAACGTTTTGCACTCAAGTCCTGAAGTGGGGCCTGAACCCAGAATCTCCTGACTCAGAGGTGAGAGTGCCACCACTGAGCCAGGTTGTTTGCATGCCACAACGTGATGGAGAAAAGTTCCTTTTCATGGTTACTAATGAGGAGGGACAGTAAGATACAATACGTGAAGCAAACTACATTCCATATACTGTCAGTCTCCAGCAGAAATCTGGGTGTTGTGGAATGGCCCTCACTCCCACCTCCGCCAAGTCAGTTTTCTCTCTCTTCCCCCTCACCAGTCTGTTGAAACTTGCTCTCCAGTATTAACTGAAGCGGAAGTGTCAATCCAGACTGGAGTTTGAACTCAGGCCCACTTGTCGACAGTCTAATGTGGCACTTGTATTACCAGTGCTGGCTCGAGATGTAGCCCTGCCTTTCAGAGGCAGCGATGTAATATAAACAAGGTGACACTAGCGCCTCCCAAAGGTGGAGTAAATATAAATGACTGCCTGTGGTTCTGCTGGATACCACAGGCCACATCATTTAATGGCCACATATGGCTTGAGAACTCCACCAACCTGTACAGCCTGGCAATGCACTGTTCACGTTTTTACCCTGTACAGATTTTCTAACAACACTAGGAGTGTCCAGCAATTTAAAGTCACAAATGCAACATTTAAGCAACCATACAAGAGCAATATTGTGAGTTTACAGCTGCGTGCCTTCAGCTGCCCAGGCCCCAAGCTCTGGAATTCCCTCCCTAAACCTCTCCACCTCTCCACCTCTCTCTCCTCCTTTAAGACGCTCCTTAAAACCTACTTTCACCTATCCTAATATCTCCTTATGTGGCTCCGTGTCAAACTTTGTCTGATGACACTCCTGTGAAGCACCTTGGGACGTTTTACGATGTTAAAGGCACTCTATAAATGCAAGTTGTTGTTGGTACAGCTGTTCCAGTGCTCTGATTACACCCTGTAGTGCAAACAGGGGTCAAATTCAGAGCACTAGCAGCTTCATCACATTGGACAACCACTTCCACTGGAAGCAGCTCCAGGAGATGAAAAACCCAGCTCAGCAATTGTAGAGCAGCCTGGAACACACACTAACTCATATTTAAGCGACCCAAATCGTCTTTAGGCAAGAATGCAGTCCTCTGTGGCACTATTATTCATAATATGTGGCCGGAAGCAAGATACCATGGCAACCGATAAGGCCCAAATAAGACAGCTCTAACTAGAGGGAAAGCAGCAGAATATTCCCATGGTAATTCACACAAGAGACAAATACCTTGTATAACACAAGACGCAGCTTCATGATGCGGCCTCATTTCCCATTTGTAAAGTGGGTGATTGGGACTCAAACACAATTTAACAGTTACAATGTTACAGGACGTAAAGAGAGAAAGAAAATGACTCACTGGAGCTGCTCTGCTGCACCGTACTCAGCTTGGTTCATTGGTAGCACGTTCACCTCAGAGTCAGAAGCCCATGGATTCACGGTCCAGTCCACGAGATGAGCACGTAATCTAGGTTGCTGATTCAGTGCTGTACTGAGGGCGCGCTGCATTGTGAAAGGTGCCATCTTCTGGGTGAGATGCTAAATTGATGTCCCATCTGCCTATTTAGGGAACAACAACAACAACTTGCATTTATATAGCGCATTCAATATAGTAAAACGTCCCAAGGCGCTTCACAGGAGCGATTATCAAACAAAATTTGACACTGAACCACGTAAGGAGATATTAGGACAGGTGAGCAAAAGCTTGGTCAAAAAGGTAGGTTTTAAGGAGCGTCTTAAAGGGGGAGATAGAGGTAGAGAGGCGGAGAGGTTTAGGGAGGGAATTTCAGAGCTTAGGGCCTAGGCAGCTGAAGGTACGGCCGCCAATGGTGGAGCGATTACAATTGGGGATGCACAAGAGGCAAGAGTTGGAGGAGCGCAGAGATCTCGGAGTGTTGTAGGGCTGGAGGAGGTTATAGAGATAGGGAGGGGCGAGGCCATGGAAGGATTTGAAAACAAGGATGAGAATTTTAAAATCGAGGCATTCCCAGACCGGGAGCCTATGTAGGTCAGTGAGCACAGGGTTGATGGGAGGATGAGACTTGGTGCGAGTTAAGGTATGGGTAGAAAGGTTTTGGATGAGCTCAAGTTTATGGAGGGTGGAAATTGGGAGGCCAGCCAGAAGAGCATTGGAATAGTCCAGTCTAGAGGTAACAAAGGCATGCTTGAGGGTTTCAGCAGCAGATGAAGTGAGGCAGGGGCGGAGACCGGTGATGTTACGGACGTGGTTGAAAGCTCATCTCAGGGTCAAATAGGACGCCAAGGTTGCGAACGATCTGGTTCAGCCTCAGACAGTGGCCAGGGAGAGGGATGGAGTTGGTGGCTAGGGAATGAAGTTTGCAGCGGGGACCAAAGACAATGGCTTCCCAATATTTAGTTGGAGGAAATTTCTGCTCATCCAGTTTCGGACAAGCAGTGTGACAAATGAGAGACAGTGGAGGGGTCGAGGGAGGTAGTTGTGAGGTAGAGCTGGGTGTCAGCAGCGTACATGTGGAATCTGGCATTGTGTTTTTGGATGATGTCGCTGAAAGTCAGCACGTAGATGAGAAATAGGAGGGGGCCAAGGATAGATTCTTGGGGGACTCCAGAGGTAACGGTGCGGGAGCAGGAAGAGAAGTCATTGCAGGAGATTCTCTGGCTATGACTGGAGAGATAAGAATGGAACCAGATGAACGCAGTCCCACCCAGCTGGACAACGGAGGAGAGATGTTGGAGTTGGATGGTGTGGTCAACCATGTCAAAGACTGCAGACAGGTGGAGAAGGATGAGGAGGGATAGTTTACCATCGTCACAGTCACAGAGGATGTCATAGAACGTAAAAGATCCCACTATTGGAGGAAGAGCAGGGGAGGTGTCCTGGACAACATTTATTAATGGACCTACACCAACTGGTCATCATCTCCTTGCTGAATGTAAATTGGTTGCCATATTTGCCCACAAAAGAACACTTCAAAAGTAATTCATTGGCTGTGAAGCACTTTGGGGATTCCTGAGGATAAGGCACTGAGTGTAATTTCTTTCTTCCTATTTTATGGTGATGGTGGGCATGCTTCTTGAACTGCAGCAGTCTGTGCTTTTTAAAAAATGCTCTTACTAGCAGTTTGATGCAACTGAGTGGGTGGTTTGCCAGGGCAGTTAAGAATCAACCATCTTGGTGTGAGACTGGAGTCACATACAGGCCAGCTAAGGACAGCGGGTATCCTTCCCTAAAGGACATTAGTGAACCAGTTTAGTTTTTAATGACAATCCAACATCTTCATGTTCATTTTTTAACTCCGGATTTTTAAAAAAATTGAATCTAAATTCATAAGCTCTCATGGTGGGCTTTGAACACACATTCTTTGGATCACTAGTCCTATAACATCACCACAACACTACCATGCCTGTTGTGACTAGTGGGTGGCCAAAGATCGGACCTAGTTTAACATGAAAGTGGTGGTCACTGTGGGCTCCAACAAATTCACCACATTCAGCAACACAGTACAGTCTAACCCACGGTGAGGCCCATACCCCTGGCCATTGGCGCATAAAGAGTTAACATTTTCCAAATACTGTTTACTATGCAAAATATTTCTGCTAGAGGCTCAAGAACAATCAAGATCTTAATCTGGATTAGTGCACTACCTCGAAAAACCATAGCAGCAAAAACACTTTTTATTTCCTTGGCCTTTCATTGAGCCTTTGCAAGAGTGGGGTCTGTTTAAGTCTCCTTTTATTAGTCTAGTTTAGTAATGAATTTCAACTCTGAACAAAGCAAATCCCCTGCACCCAAACCCCCCCCCAGGTCCAACACACTGAATATTGCTTTCCAACAATCAGCTTAATTACTAAGATCCTTCTCAAAACATCGACTAATCTACACTCCAGCACGCCAAGGTGATTTGGGCCCCCATTACTGTGGTAGTCAAAAAGAAACTGGTTTTGAAAGCTGTTGGAAACCTGCCAGAAAAACAAGTGAACAGTTTTTCTGACCCCTGAAAAGAAATGTTGACGGTGATGAGCAAATGGAAAAAAAAAACAAAACTCAGGTCTGATCCAAAGTTCAAAAACCTAAAGGACATCATTTTGAAATTAGGGTTAAATAGGAAGAGAACTATTTCACACCAAGTGTGCAGTCATATGGGCTGGGATTTTTCGCTTCGTACGGGGAAGTTCTGCACACCTCCCAGCCTTTAGATTTTACAACTATTACTGTGCTTGATTCTGGCCTACACCAGGAGCGCTGAATTGGAAAATCCTGCCTGTGGAACAAGTTACCTGGGCATGCCTTCAAAGCATGCAGCACTATTGGGTTCAAGTGAAAACTGGGGGGGTTGGGAATTCCTGTGAAATCTTTGACCGATTTGTAGGTGGAACTGGGCGGGCTAGGATGGGAAATGAGTGGGAGCACCGACGAATCCCCAGCCCCCCCGATTTCCCACTGTCACGGATTGGGGGTGTATAATACACCTACGGGGGTACTGTACGCATATTCAAATAAGGGAAGTACATCAGCCAATATGTTTGGTTCATCTCATAGGAACATAAGAACAGGAATAGGCCATTCAGCCCTTCGAGTTTGTTCCGCCATTTAATTAGATCATGGTTGATCTGTATCTCAACTCCATTTAAGGGGAAGCTAGATAAGTACATGAGGGAGAAAGGAATAGAAGGATATGCTGATAGGGTTAGATGAAGAGGGGTAGGAGGAGGATCATGTGGAGCATAAACACCGGCATGGACCAAATGACCTGTTCCTGTGCTGTAAATTCTATGTAATTCTATGTAATACAAGACATACAAGAGACTGCAGCAAGATACATGGGGTTACATAACAGGGACCTGTAAATTCAAAGTTTATTGAAGCACTACATACCTTTCAGATTCCTTAATTACTTACATTATTCTTGCACATCAAGGTCTCTTTTATGTTAATGTGTTTTAGGGCAGAGATCCCAAAGCCCCGAGTGCAGGCAGGGGTTGGAGACGGGCCCCAATAGTGTGACCCCAAAATCTGCACTGCAAGATCAGTGATAAAAGGAGTAGCGAGAGAGGAGAGAGAGAGCGGAGCGCAGGATCAGCGATAAAGGAGGAGAGAGAGAGAGAGAGCGGAGCGCAGGATCAGCGATAAAGGAGGAGAGAGAGAGAGTGTGGAGCGTGGGATCAGCGATAAAGGAGGAGAGAGAGAGAGAGAGAGCGGAGCGTGGGATCAGTAATAAAGGGAGAGAGAGAGAGAGAGCGGAGCGTGGGATCAGCGATAAAGGAGGAGAGAGAGAGGAGAGAGAGAGAGCAGAGCATGGGATCAGCGATAAAGGAGGAGAGAGAGAGAGAGAGAGCGGAGTGTGGGATCAGTGATAAAGGAGGAGAGAGAGTGGAGAGAGAGAGAGTGTGGGATCAGTGATAAAGGAGGAGAGAGAGTGGAGAGAGAGAGAGTGTGGGATCAGTGATAAAGGAGGAGAGAGAGAGGAGAGAGAGAGAGCAGAGCATGGGATCAGTGATAAAGGAGGAGAGAGAGAGGGAGAGAGAGCGGAGTGTGGGATCAGTGATAAAGGAGGAGAGAGAGTGGAGAGAGAGAGAGTGTGGGATCAGTGATAAAGGAGGAGAGAGAGAGAGAGAGAGCGGAGTGTGGGATCAGTGATAAAGGAGGAGAGAGAGTGGAGAGAGAGAGAGTGTGGGATCAGTGATAAAGGAGGAGAGAGAGAGAGAGAGAGAGCGGAGTGTGGGATCAGTGATAAAGGAGGAGAGAGAGTGGAGAGAGAGAGAGAGGAGAGAGAGAGCGGAGCGTGGGATCAGCGATAAAGGAGGAGAGAGAGAGAGAGAGAGCGGAGTGTGGGATCAGTGATAAAGGAGGAGAGAGAGTGGAGAGAGAGAGAGTGTGGGATCAGTGATAAAGGAGGAGAGAGAGAGAGAGAGAGCGGAGTGTGGGATCAGTGATAAAGGAGGAGAGAGAGTGGAGAGAGAGAGAGAGGAGAGAGAGAGCGGAGCGTGGGATCAGTGATAAAGGAGGAGAGAGAGAGAGAGAGCGGAGCGTGGGATCAGTGATAACGGAGGAGAGAGAGAGAGAGAGAGGAGAGAGAGAGCGGAGCGTGGGATCAGTGATAAAGGAGGAGAGAGAGAGAGAGAGAGAGTGTGGAGCGTGGGATCAGTGATAAAGGAGGAGAGAGAGAGAGAGAGAGAGTGGAGCATGGGATCAGCGATAAAGGAGGAGAGAGAGAGAGAGAGAGAGTGTGGAGCGTGGGATCAGTGATAAAGGAGGAGAGAGAGAGAAAGAGAGAGTGTGGGATCAGTGATAAAGGGGGAGAGAGAGAGAGAGAGAGAGTGAGCGGGATCAGCGATAAAGGAGGAGAGAGAGGAGAGAGAGAGCGGAGCTTGGGATCAGCAATAAAGGAGGAGAGAGAGTGGAGAGAGAGAGAGTGTGGGATCAGTGATAAAGGGGGAGAGAGAGAGAGAGAGAGCGGAGCGTGGGATCAGTGATAAAGGAGGAGAGAGAGAGAGAGAGAGTGGAGCGTGGGATCAGTGATAAAGGAGGAGAGAGAGAGAGAGAGAGAGCGGAGCGTGGGATCAGTGATAAAGGAGGAGAGAGAGAGAGAGAGAGAGAGTGTGGAGCGTGGGATCAGTGATAAAGGAGGAGAGAGAGAGAGAGAGAGCGGAGCGTGGGATCAGTGATAAAGGAGGAGAGAGAGAGAGAGTGTGGAGCGTGGGATCAGCGATAAAGGAGGAGAGAGAGAGAGAGAGAGTGGAGCGTGGGATCAGCGATAAAGGAGGAGAGAGAGAGAGAGAGTGGAGCGTGGGATCAGCGATAAAGGAGGAGAGAGAGAGAGAGAGAGTGGAGCGTGGGATCAGCGATAAAGGAGGAGAGAGAGAGAGAGAGTGGAGCGTGGGATCAGCGATAAAGGAGGAGAGAGAGAGAGAGTGGAGCGTGGGATCAGCGATAAAGGAGGAGAGAGAGAGAGAGAGAGTGGAGCGTGGGATCAGCGATAAAGGAGGAGAGAGAGAGAGAGAGTGGAGCGTGGGATCAGCGATAAAGGAGGAGAGAGAGAGAGAGAGAGTGGAGCGTGGGATCAGCGATAAAGGAGGAGAGAGAGAGAGAGAGTGGAGCGAGGGATCAGCGATAAAGGAGGAGAGAGAGAGAGAGAGAGTGGAGCGTGGTATCAGTGATAAAGGAGGAGAGAGAGAGAGAGTGGAGCGTGGGATCAGTGATAAAGGAGGAGAGAGAGGAGAGAGAGAGTGGAGCGTGGGATCAGCGATAAAGGAGGAGAGAGAGAGAGAGAGAGTGGAGCGTGGGATCAGCGATAAAGGAGGAGAGAGAGAGAGAGAGAGTGGAGCGAGGGATCAGCGATAAAGGAGGAGAGAGAGGAGAGAGAGAGAGCAGAGCGTGGGATCATTGATAAAGGAGCAGAGAGAGAGGAGAGAGAGAGTGTGGGATCAGTGATAAAGGGGGAGAGAGAGAGAGAGAGAGAGAGAGCGGAGCGTGGGAGAGAGAGGAGAGGAGAGGAGAGAGAGAGGAGAGAGAGCGGGATCAGTGATAAAGAGGGAGAGAGAGAGGAGAGAGAGAGAGAGAGAGAGCGGGATCAGTGATAAAGGAGGAGAGAGAGAGCGGAGCACGGGATCAGTGATAAAGGGGGAGAGAGAGCGGAGAGAGAGAGTGGAGAGAGAGAGAGCCGAGCGCGGGATCAGTGATAAAGGGGGAGAGAGAGAGGAGAGAGAGAGAGCGGGATCAGTGATAAAGGGGGAGAGAAAGAGGAGAGAGAGAGTGTGGGATCAGTGATAAAGGGGGAGAGAGAGAGGAGAGAGAGAGCGGGATCAGTGATAAAGGGGGAGAGAAAGAGGAGAGAGAGAGAGAACGGGATCAGTGATAAAGGGGGAGAGAAAGAGGAGAGAGAGAGTGTGGGATCAGTGATAAAGGGGGAGAGAGAGAGGAGAGAGAGAGCGGGATCAGTGATAAAGGGGGAGAGAAAGAGGAGAGAGAGAGAGAACGGGATCAGTGATAAAGGGGGAGAGAAAGAGGAGAGAGAGAGTGTGGGATCAGTGATAAAGGAGGAGAGAGAGAGAGAGAGTGAGTGGGATCAGTGATAAAGGAGGAGAGAGAGAGAGAGAGTGAGTGGGATCAGTGATAAAGGAGGAGAGAGAGAGGAGAGAGAGAGCGGAGCGTGGGATCAGCGATAAAGGAGGAGAGAGAGAGAGAGAGAGAGTGTGGAGCATGGGATCAGTGATAAAGCAGGAGAGAGAGAGAGAGAGAGAGTGTGGAGCGCTGGATCAGCGATAAAGGAGGAGAGAGAGAGAGAGAGAGCGGAGCGTGGGATCAGTGATAAAGGAGGAGAGAGAGAGAGAGAGAGTGGAGCGTGGGATCAGTGATAAAGGAGGAGAGAGAGAGAGAGAGAGAGTGTGGAGCGCTGGATCAGCGATAAAGGAGGAGAGAGAGAGAGAGAGAGTGGAGCGTGGGATCAGTGATAAAGGAGGAGAGAGAGAGAGAGAGAGAGTGTGGAGCGCTGGATCAGCGATAAAGGAGGAGAGAGAGAGAGAGAGAGTGGAGCGTGGGATCAGTGATAAAGGAGGAGAGAGAGAGAGAGAGAGTGGAGCGTGGGATCAGTGATAAAGGAGGAGAGAGAGAGAGAGAGAGAGTGTGGAGCGCTGGATCAGCGATAAAGGAGGAGAGAGAGAGAGAGAGAGTGGAGCGTGGGATCAGTGATAAAGGAGGAGAGAGAGAGAGAGAGAGTGGAGCGTGGGATCAGTGATAAAGGAGGAGAGAGAGAGAGAGTGGAGCGTGGGATCAGTGATAAAGGAGGAGAGAGAGAGAGAGAGAGTGTGGGATCAGTGATAAAGGGGGAGAGAGAGAGAGAGAGAGCGAGGGATCAGTGATAAAGGAGGAGAGAGAGAGAGAGAGAGAGCGAGGGATCAGTGATAAAGGAGGAGAGAGAGTGGAGAGAGAGAGAGGAGAGAGAGAGCGGAACGTGGGATCAGTGATAAAGGAGGAGAGAGAGAGAGAGAGAGAGTGTGGGATCAGTGATAAAGGGGGAGAGAGAGAGAGAGAGAGAGTGGAGCTTGGGATCAGCAATAAAGGAGGAGAGAGAGTGGAGAGAGAGAGAGTGTGGGATCAGTGATAAAGGGGGAGAGAGAGAGAGAGCGGAGCGTGGGATCAGTGATAAAGGAGGAGAGAGAGGAGAGAGAGAGCGGAGCTTGGGATCAACAATAAAGGAGGAGAGAGAGTGGAGAGAGAGAGAGTGTGGGATCAGTGATAAAGGGGGAGAGAGAGAGAGAGAGAGAGAGCGGAGCGTGGGATCAGTGATAAAGGAGGAGAGAGAGAGAGAGAGAGTGGAGCGTGGGATCAGTGATAAAGGAGGAGAGAGAGAGAGAGTGGAGCGTGGGATCAGTGATAAAGGAGGAGAGAGAGAGAGAGAGAGTGTGGGATCAGTGATAAAGGGGGAGAGAGAGAGAGAGAGAGTGAGCGGGATCAGCGATAAAGGAGGAGAGAGAGGAGAGAGAGAGCGGAGCTTGGGATCAGCAATAAAGGAGGAGAGAGAGTGGAGAGAGAGAGAGTCTGGGATCAGTGATAAAGGGGGAGAGAGAGAGAGAGAGAGAGAGTGGAGCGTGGGATCAGTGATAAAGGAGGAGAGAGAGAGAGAGAGTGGAGCGTGGGATCAGTGATAAAGGAGGAGAGAGAGAGAGAGTGGAGCGTGGGATCAGCGATAAAGGAGGAGAGAGAGAGAAGGAGAGTGGAGCGTGGGATCAGCGATAAAGGAGGAGAGAGAGAGAGAGAGTGGAGCGTGGGATCAGCGATAAAGGAGGAGAGAGAGAGAGAGAGAGTGGAGCGTGGGATCAGCGATAAAGGAGGAGAGAGAGAGAGAGAGTGGAGCGAGGGATCAGCGATAAAGGAGGAGAGAGAGAGAGAGAGAGTGGAGCGAGGGATCAGCGATAAAGGAGGAGAGAGAGAGAGAGAGAGTGGAGCGTGGGATCAGTGATAAAGGAGGAGAGAGAGAGAGAGTGGAGCGTGGGATCAGTGATAAAGGAGGAGAGAGAGAGAGAGAGAGTGGAGCGTGGGATCAGCGATAAAGGAGGAGAAAGAGAGAGAGAGTGGAGCGTGGGATCAGCGATAAAGGAGGAGAGAGAGAGAGAGAGTGGAGCGTGGGATCAGCGATAAAGGAGGAGAGAGAGAGAGAGAGAGTGGAGCGAGGGATCAGCGATAAAGGAGGAGAGAGAGGAGAGAGAGAGAGCAGAGCGTGGGATCATTGATAAAGGAGCAGAGAGAGAGGAGAGAGAGAGTGTGGGATCAGTGATAAAGGGGGAGAGAGAGAGAGAGAGAGAGCGGAGCGTGGGAGAGAGAGGAGAGGAGAGGAGAGAGAGAGGAGAGAGAGCGGGATCAGTGATAAAGAGGGAGAGAGAGAGGAGAGAGAGAGAGAGAGAGAGCGGGATCAGTGATAAAGGAGGAGAGAGAGAGCGGAGCACGGGATCAGTGATAAAGGGGGAGAGAGAGCGGAGAGAGAGAGTGGAGAGAGAGAGAGCGGAGCGCGGGATCAGTGATAAAGGGGGAGAGAGAGCGGAGAGAGAGAGTGGAGAGAGAGAGAGCGGAGCGCGGGATCAGTGATAAAGGGGGAGAGAAAGAGGAGAGAGAGAGTGTGGGATCAGTGATAAAGGGGGAGAGAGAGAGGAGAGAGAGAGCGGGATCAGTGATAAAGGGGGAGAGAAAGAGGAGAGAGAGAGAGAACGGGATCAGTGATAAAGGGGGAGAGAAAGAGGAGAGAGAGAGTGTGGGATCAGTGATAAAGGGGGAGAGAGAGAGGAGAGAGAGAGCGGGATCAGTGATAAAGGGGGAGAGAAAGAGGAGAGAGAGAGAGAACGGGATCAGTGATAAAGGGGGAGAGAAAGAGGAGAGAGAGAGTGTGGGATCAGTGATAAAGGAGGAGAGAGAGAGAGAGAGTGAGTGGGATCAGTGATAAAGGAGGAGAGAGAGAGAGAGAGTGAGTGGGATCAGTGATAAAGGAGGAGAGAGAGAGAGAGAGAGAGCGGAGCGTGGGATCAGCGATAAAGGGGGAGAGAAAGAGGAGAGAGAGAGAGCGGGATCAGTGATAAAGGGGGAGAGAAAGAGGAGAGAGAGAGTGTGGGATCAGTGATAAAGGGGGAGAGAGAGAGGAGAGAGAGAGCGGGATCAGTGATAAAGGGGGAGAGAGAGTGGAGAGAGAGAGAGTGTGGGATCAGTGATAAAGGGGGAGAGAGAGAGAGAGAGCGGAGCGTGGGATCAGTGATAAAGGAGGAGAGAGAGAGAGAGAGAGTGGAGCGTGGGATCAGTGATAAAGGAGGAGAGAGAGAGAGAGAGAGTGTGGGATCAGTGATAAAGGGGGAGAGAGAGAGAGAGAGAGTGAGCGGGATCAGCGATAAAGGAGGAGAGAGAGGAGAGAGAGAGCGGAGCTTGGGATCAGCAATAAAGGAGGAGAGAGAGTGGAGAGAGAGAGAGTGTGGGATCAGTGATAAAGGGGGAGAGAGAGAGAGAGAGAGAGAGTGGAGCGTGGGATCAGTGATAAAGGAGGAGAGAGAGAGAGAGAGTGGAGCGTGGGATCAGTGATAAAGGAGGAGAGAGAGAGAGAGTGGAGCGTGGGATCAGCGATAAAGGAGGAGAGAGAGAGAGAGAGAGTGGAGCGTGGGATCAGCGATAAAGGAGGAGAGAGAGAGAGAGAGTGGAGCGTGGGATCAGCGATAAAGGAGGAGAGAGAGAGAGAGAGAGTGGAGCGTGGGATCAGCGATAAAGGAGGAGAGAGAGAGAGAGAGTGGAGCGAGGGATCAGCGATAAAGGAGGAGAGAGAGAGAGAGAGAGTGGAGCGTGGGATCAGTGATAAAGGAGGAGAGAGAGAGAGAGTGGAGCGTGGGATCAGTGATAAAGGAGGAGAGAGAGGAGAGAGAGAGTGGAGCGTGGGATCAGCGATAAAGGAGGAGAAAGAGAGAGAGAGTGGAGCGTGGGATCAGCGATAAAGGAGGAGAGAGAGAGAGAGAGTGGAGCGAGGGATCAGCGATAAAGGAGGAGAGAGAGAGAGAGAGAGAGTGGAGCGAGGGATCAGCGATAAAGGAGGAGAGAGAGGAGAGAGAGAGAGCAGAGCGTGGGATCATTGATAAAGGAGCAGAGAGAGAGGAGAGAGAGAGTGTGGGATCAGTGATAAAGGGGGAGAGAGAGAGAGAGAGCGGAGCGTGTGAGAGAGAGGAGAGGAGAGGAGAGAGAGAGGAGAGAGAGCGGGATCAGTGATAAAGAGGGAGAGAGAGAGGAGAGAGAGAGAGAGAGAGAGCGGGATCAGTGATAAAGAGGGAGAGAGAGAGGAGAGAGAGAGAGAGAGAGAGCGGGATCAGTGATAAAGGAGGAGAGAGAGAGCGGAGCACGGGATCAGTGATAAAGGGGGAGAGAGAGCGGAGAGAGAGAGTGGAGAGAGAGAGAGCGGAGCGCGGGATCAGTGATAAAGGGGGAGAGAGAGAGGAGAGAGAGAGAGCGGGATCAGTGATAAAGGGGGAGAGAAAGAGGAGAGAGAGAGTGTGGGATCAGTGATAAAGGGGGAGAGAGAGAGGAGAGAGAGAGCGGGATCAGTGATAAAGGGGGAGAGAAAGAGGAGAGAGAGAGAGAACGGGATCAGTGATAAAGGGGGAGAGAAAGAGGAGAGAGAGAGTGTGGGATCAGTGATAAAGGGGGAGAGAGAGAGGAGAGAGAGAGCGGGATCAGTGATAAAGGGGGAGAGAAAGAGGAGAGAGAGAGAGAACGGGATCAGTGATAAAGGGGGAGAGAAAGAGGAGAGAGAGAGTGTGGGATCAGTGATAAAGGAGGAGAGAGAGAGAGAGAGTGAGTGGGATCAGTGATAAAGGAGGAGAGAGAGAGAGAGAGTGAGTGGGATCAGTGATAAAGGAGGAGAGAGAGAGAGAGAGAGAGCGGAGCGTGGGATCAGCGATAAAGGGGGAGAGAAAGAGGAGAGAGAGAGAGCGGGATCAGTGATAAAGGGGGAGAGAAAGAGGAGAGAGAGAGTGTGGGATCAGTGATAAAGGGGGAGAGAGAGAGGAGAGAGAGTGCGGGATCAGTGATAAAGGGGGAGAGAAAGAGGAGAGAGAGAGAGTGGGATCAGTGATAAAGGGGGAGAGAGAGAGGAGAGAGAGAGTGCGGGATCAGTGATGAAGGGGGAGAGAGAGAGGAGAGAGAGAGCGGGATCAGTGATAAAGGGGGAGAGAAAGAGGAGAGCGAGAGAGAGCGGGATCAGTGATAAAGGGGGAGAGAAAGAGGAGAGAGAGAGTGTGGGATCAGTGATAAAGGGGGAGAGAGAGAGGAGAGAGAGAGAGTGAGTGGGATCAGTGATAAAGGGGGAGAGAGAGAGGAGAGAGAGAGAGTGAGTGGGATCAGTGATAAAGGAGGAGAGAGAGAGAGAGAGAGAGAGAGAGCGGAGTGTGGGATCAGTGATAAAGGGGGAGAGAGAGGAGAGAGAGAGTGTGGGATCAGCGATAAAGGAGGAGAGAGAGAGAGAGAGCGGAGAGAGAGAGAGAGGAGAAAAAACACCTAAAGTGACATCAGCACAAGGGAAGGAGTTGATTGGTGAGTAGCTGGTGAGTGTTTTTTTTTCTGGTGAGTATTTTTTTTAAAGACTTTAAGTTTATTTTGTTAAGTTTAGTTCATAATATAATAAATCGAGACATGGCAGGGCACCTTGGTCCTGTCAAATGCACATCTTGTGCCATGTGGGAACTCTAGGATGCTTCCCATGCCCTGGTCAGCCGCAAATGCAGGAAGTGTCGTCAGCTGGAGGAGCTCGAGCTCCGGGTTTCGGAGCTTGAGCAACAACTGGCACCACTGCAGTGTATCCGTGAGGCTGAGAGCTACGTGGATAGCACGTTTCAGGAGGTGGTCACCCCGTAGCTTAAGAGAGTGCAGGCAGAGAGGGACTGGGTGACCGCCAGACAGACAAGGAGGACCAGGCAGGTGGTGCAGGAGTCCCCTGAGTGCATCTCACTCTCTAACTGGCATTCAGTTCTGAATACTGGTGAGGGAGAGGGTTCCTCTGGAGACTGCAGCCAGAGCCAAGTCCACAGCATCATGGGTGGCTCAGCTGTACAGGGGAGGGAGGAGAAAGGTCAGGAGAGCGATAGTGATAGGGGATTCTATAGTTCTGTGGCCGCCGACATAATTCCAGGATGGTACATTGCCTCCCTGGTGCCAGGATCAAGGATGTCACTGAGTGGCTGCAGAACATTCTGGGGGGGGGGAGATATTGGCACCAATGACATAGGTAGAAAGAGGGATGCAGGCAGATTTTAAGGAGCTAGGAAAGAAATTTATAAGCAGGACCTCAAAGGTAGTAATCTTCAGATTACTTCTGGTGCCACACACTAATGAGTTTAGAAATAGGAGGATAGAGCAGATGAACGCATGGCTGGAGAGATGGTGCAGGAGGGAGGGCTTTAGATTCATGGGGCATTGGGTCTGGTTCTGGGGGAGGTGGGACCTGTACAAGCTGGACAGGTTGCACCTCAACGGAGCCGGGACCAATATCCTCGCGGGGAGGTTTGCTGGTGCTATTGGGGAGGGTTTAAACTAGATTGGCAGGGGGATGGGAACCTGCGCATAGATTCAGAAGGGAGAGAAGCAGAGCTGGAAACGGAAGGCAGAAAATTAGTGAGTGAGTTTGGAAGGCAGAAGAAACAAAGGTTAGAAACTAGACAACGAAGGAGTTTGGCAGTGCTTAATGGTACATACCTCAATGCAAGGAGTATAACGAATAAGGCAGATGAGCTGAGGGCACAGATAGACACGTGGCAGTATGATATACCTATTACAGAAACAATGCTTAAAGAGGGGCAGGAATGGCAGCTCAACGTTCCTGGTTACAGGGTTTTCAGATGAGATAGAGAGGGGGATAAAAAAGGAGGGGGGTGGCAATATTGGTTAAAGAAACAATTACAGCTGTGAGGAAGGATGATATGTATTAGAAGGATCATCAAATGAGGCCATATGGGTTGAGCTAAAGAACAAAAAAAGGGCAGTCACACTGTTGGGAGTGTATTATAGACCCCCAAACAGTCAGAGGGAGATAGAAGAGCAAATATGTAGACAAATTTCTGAGAAGTGCAAAAACAATAGGGCAGTAATAGTAAAGGATTTCAACTACCCTGATAATAACTGAGATACAATCAGTGTAAAAGGTATAGAGAGTGCAGAATTCTTAAATTGCATTCAGGAGAACTTTTTTAGCCAATATGTAGCAAACCCAAGAAGAAAGGGGGCAGTTCTGGATTTAATTTTAGGGAATGAAGTTGGGCAGGTGGAAGGAGAAGTAGTGGGAGAGCATTTTGGTGGTAGTGATCATAATTCAGTTAGATTTAGCATAGTTATGGATAAGGACAAAGATAGAACAGGAGTAAAAGTTATAAACTGGGGAAAGACCAATTTTACTAAGCTGAGAAGTGATTTAGCAAAAGTGGACTGGAAACAGCTACTTGAAGGTAAATCGGTGTCAGAGCAGTAGGAGAGATTCAAGGAGGAGATTCAAGGGGTTCAGGGTAAACATGTTCCCATGAAGAAAAAGGGTGGGACTGCCAAATCTAGAGCCCCCTGGATGACAAGGCGCATACAGGGTAAGATAGGGTAAAAAAGGGAAGCTTATGTCAGACGCTGAGAGCTTAATACTGTAGAAGGCCTAGAGGAGTATAAAAAGTGCAAGGGTGAAATTAAAAAGGAAATTAGGAACGCAAAGAGAGGGCATGAAAAAATACTGGCAAGTGAAATTAAGGAAAACTCAAAAATGTTTTATAAATACATAAAGAGCAAGAGGATAACTAAGGAAAGAGTAGGGCCTATTAGAGACCAAAAAGGTAACCTATGTGTGAAATATTGGATGGGATAAACATAGTAAGAGAGGAAGTATTAAAGGGGTTAGCATCTTTGAAAGTAGATAAATCGCCAGGCTTGGATAAAATGTATCCCAGGCTGTTAAAAGAAGCATGGGAGGAAAGAGCGGAGGCTCTAACCATCATTTTCCGATCCTCCCTGACTACAGGCATGGTGCCGGAGGATTAGACGACTGTTAACATTGTACCGTTGTTTAAAAAGGGAGAAAAAGATAGACCGAGTAATTATAGGCCAGTCAGCCTAATCTCGGTGGTGGGCAAATTATTGGAATCAATTCTGAGAGGCAGTATAAACCATAATTTAGAAAGGGACGGATTAATCAAGGACAGTCAACATGGATTTGTTAAGGGAAGATCGTGTCTGACTAACTTAATTAAATTTTTAGAGGAGGTAACAAGGATGGTCAATGGGGATAGTGCGTTTGATGTAGTGTACATGGATTTTAGCAAAGCTTTTGACAAGATCCCTTGTGGCAGGCTGATCAAAAAAATAAAAGCCCATGGGATCCAAGGGAAAGTGGCAAATTGGATCCAAAATTGGCTCGGTGGCAGAAAGCAAAGGTCAACAGGCGTTTTTGTGACTGGAAGGCTGTTTCCAGTGGGGTTCTGCAGGGCTCAGTACGAGGTCCCTTGATTTTTGTGGTATATATTAATGATTTAGACTTAAATGTAGGGGGCGTGATTAAGAAGTTTGCAGATGATACAAAAATTGGCCGTATGGTTGATAGTGAGGAGGAAAGCTGTAGACTGCAGGAAGGTATCAATGGACTGGTCAGGTGGGCAGAAAAGCGGCAATTGAAATTCAACCCAGAGAAGTATGAAATAATGCATTTGGAGACGTCAAACAGTAAATGGGAGGATACTGAGAGGTGTAGAGGAAGAGAGGGACCTTGGAGAGCATGTCCACAGATCCCTGAAGGTAGCAGGACAGGTAGATAAGGTGGTTAAGAAGGCATATGGGATATTTTCCTTTATTAGCTGAGGCACAGAATATAAGAACAGGGAGGTTATGCTGGAACTGTATAAAACACTAGTTAGGCCACAGCTTGAATACTGCATACAGTTCTGGTCACCACATTACAGGAAAGATGTAATTGCAATAGAGAGGGTACAGAGGAGATTTACGAGGATGTTGCCAGGACTAGAGAATTTTAGCAATGAGGAAAGATTGGATAGGCTGGGGTTGTTTTCTTTGGAACAGAGGAGGCAGAGGGGTGATTTAATTGAGGTGTATAAAATTATAAGGGGCCTAGATAGGACGGGAAGGACCTATTTCCCTTAACAGAGAGGCCAATAATCAAGGGGGCAGAGATTAAAGTAATTGGTATAAGGGTTAGAAGAGAGCTGAGGAGAATTGTTTTCACCCTGAGGGTGGTGGGGGTCTGGAACTCACTGCCTGAAAGGGGGTAGAGGCAGAAACCCTCATCGCATTTAAAAAGTACTTGGATGTGCACTTGAAGTGTCATAACCTACAGACCAAGTGCTGGAAAGTGGGATTGGGGTGGGTAGTTTTTTTTTGACCGACATGGACACGATGGGCAGAATGGCCTTCTTCTGTGCTGTAAATTTTCTATGTCTCTATGTTTCTAGTGAGGTCCCACTCAGCAGAAGATTAGCAACGGCCAGAAAGGTAGTGAATTTCTTGAGTGTGTCCGGGATAGTTTTCTACAGCAGTATGTCCTAGAGGCAACAAGGGGGCAAGCCATACTAGATTTAGTAATGAGTAATGAACCAGATTTAGTTAACTATGCGTGAACATCTATCCAATAGCGATCATAACATGATCGAGTTCAATGAAGTGTTTGAAAGGGAAAAAGTTGAATCAGCTGCTAAGATTCTAGACTTGGGTAAGGCCGACTTCAATGGGACGAGACAGAGACTGTCCACAGTAAACTGGGCAAATCTGTTAATGGGTAAAACGACTGATGATCAGTGGGAAATATTTAAAGAAACATTTAACATGATACAGAACCGGTTTATACCCCTGAGGGGCAAGAACTCTACTTGCCAAAAAAAACAGCCATGGACAACGAAAGAGGTAAGGGACAGTATAAGACATAAGGAAAGAGCATACAAAAAGGCAAAAAATGGCACAGATCCTGGCGAATGGGAAAGATACAAAGATCAACAAAGGGTCACAAAACAGATAGTAAGAGCTACAAAAAGAGAGTATGAAAAGAAACTTGCAAGGGATATCAAAACCAATGCGAAGAACTTTTATAGTTATATTAGGAAAAAGAGGGTGGTCAGGAGCAGTGTTGGCCCCTTAAAAACTGAAAGTGGGGATATTGTCATTGACAATGGAGACATGTTGAATAATTACTTTGTGTCAGTATTTACAATAGAAAAAGAGCATAGCATGCCGGAAATCCCAAGAGAACTAATATTGAATCGGGGACAGGAACTCAATAAAATTAACATAAGTAAAATAACAGTAATGAAGAAAATAATAGCACTAAAGAATGACAAATCCCCAGGACCAGATGGTTTCCATCCCAGGGTTTTAAAGGAAGTAAGTGAGCACATTGCAGATGCCCTAACTATAATCTTTCAAAGTTCTCTAGATTCAGGAACCGTCCCTCTAGATTGGAAAATTGCACTTCACTCCACTTTTTAAGAAAGGAGAGAGAGGGAAACCAGGGAATTATAGATCAGTTAGCCTAACATCTGTCGTGGGGAAAATGCTGAAGTCTATAATTAAGTATAGGGTGACTGAACACCTCGAGAATTTTCAGTTAATCAGAGAGAGCCAGCATGGATTTGTGAAAGGTAGGTCGTGCCTGACAAACCTGATTGAATTTTTTGAAGAGGTGACTAAAGTAGTCGACAGGGGAATGGCAATGAAAGTTATTTATATGGACTTCCAGAAGGCATTTGATAAAGTCCCACATAAGAGACTGTTAGCTAAGATAGAAGCCCATGGAATCGAGAGAAAAGTACAGACTTGGTTAGGAAGTTGGCTGAGTGAAAGGCGACAGAGAATAGGGATAATGGGTAGGTACTCACATTGGCAGGATGTGACTAGTGGAGTCCCACAGGGATCTGTCTTGGGGCCTCAATTATTCACAATATTTATTAACGACTTAGATGAAGGCATAGAAAGTCTCATATCTAAGTTTGCCGATGACACAAGAATTGGTGGCATTGTAAGCAGTGTAGGTGAAAACATAAAATTACAAAGGGATATTGATAGATTAGGTGAATGTGCAAAACTGTGGCAAATGGAATTCATTGTAGGCAAATGTGAGGTCATCCACTTTGGACCAAAAAAGGATAGAACAGGGTACTTTCTAAATGGTAAAAAGTTAAAAACAGTGGATGTCCAAAGGGACTTAGGGGTTCAGGTACATAGATCATTGAAGTGTCATGAACAGGTGCAGAAAATAATCAATATGGCTAATGGAATGCTGGCCTTTATATCTAGAGGACTAGAGTACAAGGGGGCAGAAGTTATGCTGTAGCTATACAAAACCCTGGTTAGACCGCACCTGGAGTACTGTGAGCAGTTTTGGGCACCGCACCTTCGGAAGGACATATTGGCCTTGGAGGGAGTGCAGCGTAGGTTTACTAGAATGATACCCGGACTTCAAGGTTCAAGTTACGAGGTGCGATTACACAAATTGGAGTTGTATTCTCTAAAGTTTCGAAGGTTAAGGGGTGATCTGATCGCAGTTTATAAGATATTAAGGGGAATAGATAGGGTGGATAGAGAGAAACTATTTCCAGCTGGTTGGGGATTCTAGGAGTAGGGGGCACAGTCTAAAAATTAGAGCCAGACCTTTCAGGAGTGAGATTAGAAAATATTTCTACACACAAAAGGTGGTAGAAGTTTGGAACTCTCTTCCACAAACAGTAATTGATTCTAGCTCAATTGCTAATTTTAAATCTGAGATAGATAGCTTTTTGCCAACCAAAGGTATTAATGGATATGGGCCAAAGGCAGGTATATGGAGCTAGATCACAGATCAGCCATGATCTTATCAAATGGCAAAGCAGGCTTGAGGGGCTGAATGGCCTACTCCTGTTCCTATGTTCCTAAGAACCGAACAATCTTTGCCAATCAGATAATAATGATTATTTGTGTATTTCTGATGGAGGAAGAACCATGTCAGCGTTATGGATACGAGCTCAATATGTGAATACAATGCAAGAAAATATGGAACGGGAAAAGATCATTCACCTCACTGATGATCTGAAATATGCCATAGCAATGCCGTGATTTTAAAATTCCCATCTTTGCGTTCAATTCTTTCCATGGCCTCACCCCTCCCTATCCCTGTAACCTCCTGTAGTCCTACAACCCTCCGAGATCTCTGCACTCCTCCCATTCTTGCCTCTTGTGCATCCCTGATTTTCCTTACTCTACCATTGGTGGGTGTACCTTCAGTTGCCTAGGCTCTAAACTCTGGAATTCCCTCCCTCAACCTCTCTACCTCTCTCTCCTCCTTTAAGACGCTCCTTAAAACCTACCTCTTTGACCAAGCTTTTGGTCACCTGTCCTAATAGCTCCTTATGTGGCTCGATGTAAAATTTTGTTTGATAATCGCTCCTGTGAAGCGCCTTGGGATGTTTTACTACATTAAAGGTGGTTTATAAATGCAAGTTGTTGTTGTAGCCAGTGGTAAATCCTAGAAATTAAGCCATTATGGGAGTGAATTTCCTCGGGCCTTCTCCTGATCTTTCGTTATAACATGGGCAAAAACGCAGGTTAACAGGGGTTTCTGCCAAAGTTCCAGCAGTATAGCGGAAGAAGCCTCAAGGAAATTAACCCCCTGTGAGATTTCTGCCTTACCCACTCCAGGATATCAGTCTAGTTACGAGGACAGGTTGCAGAAACTTGCTTTGTATTCTATTGAATTTAGAAGATTGAGGGGTGAACTAATGGAGGTGTTTAAAATGATAAAAGAATTTGATAGAGTATAGAATCATAGAATCTTACAGCACAGAAGGAGGCCATTTGGCCCATCGTGCCTGTGCCGGCTCCTTGAAAGAGCTATCCAATTAGTCCCACTCCCCTGCTCTTTGCCCACAGTAGAGACAGAGAAGCAATTTCCTCTGGTGGGGCAATCTAGAACAATCGGCTAAAATAAGCATTTTTCACACAAAGGATAGTAGAAATCTTGCTCCCCCAAAAGGCTCTGGAAGCTGGTTCAATGGAAATTTTCAAAACTGAGATCAATAATGTTCGTTAACTCTGTTTTTTGTTAATTCTATACACTAATGACATTCTGAGTGAACTAAATACTCAGTGAAAAGATTTTCCCACCTGAGTGGAATGGAGTGACTGTGGGGGATCAGTAGCAGTATGGAAAGATGTTAATGCAAATATAGAGACAGCCAGTAGCTCATGGGCAACATCTGAGCCAAGTAAATGGACAGTTTTATGATGCCATTTTAGTCAATGTCCCCATTGTCTAGTATTAGGCTTGATTGAGCGTCATGATATATTCTGTTTGTGGGATATGATCGGTAAAAAACAAATGAAGAAATGTCAGATAACTTTCCATTGAAGGGATTAGGTTGCTGTAATTGTTACATTGCCTCTAGTATAGGACCCTAATCAAAGTCTAATTGCTGACCTCTGTGATTTAAACCAGAGGCCATTTTCTCTTTCTTAAAACTATACTGCGCCATGATGACAGAAGGAAGTATAAAAGTTCCCTGATGAAAGCTGATTTTTCCATGTAGTACTGTACCTTGGGATATTTACAATCCCCCTATCCTACCCCAATAGCGTGCTTCAGCCACAGCCCACTGCATCATGTGACAATTCCTCCATTTCCCATAATAGCCATCCTGTTGTGCTGCTAAGAGAGGCTCCTAATCTACTGCTCAACTTATGTAGTGGGCCCACACCCACATAGGGTTGCCAACCCTCCAGGATTGGCCTGGAGTCTCCAGGGATTGAAGATCAATCTCAATCTATGGGCAAACCAAGAGAAAAATCATGGGGGTGTTAAATAAATTGTGTGCTTTTCTTTGTTGATTTATTAGTTATAAAAGTATTGCAGATGGGGGAAAAAGCTGTTCGACTGACAGTTGAGAATCATCCAATCAGGTAATGAAGAGTCTGTTCACTTTGCAATTGGTATGGAAAGGCGGTGCTCCATGATGATGGACATGTCGGGCTACCAATAGCGGAAGCGTGGGGGCGGGGCAGTTGGAGGTCATGTGATGAAATCTCCCGGAATACGTCCAAACAGAGTTGGCGACTCTAGTAGGAACTGGTCTCAAGCCCTTGGTATTTATGGCACCAAGTCTTCACTCGGGACTGGGGGGCGGGGGGGGGTGAATTTCCATAGGGGTTCTCCCCCCCCCCCCCCCACAATTGCCAGTTTTTCCAGGAATTCCGCAGCTCTGCCTTCACTCTCCGGGATGAACGGGAGAATCCCTACCGAAATTCGCCCCCTTCCGTCTCCTGTTTGTTGCCCCTACTCACGGAGCCCAGGATGAAGCACAGCGAGCAATGTTTTAATCCGTAAACTTCCTGCCGTGATCAAAAAAAATGTTTTGTGGAACTCGTGATGTGACTGTAGTTGGATTATTAATTGTTTGTACAATTAGAAAGACAGATCTCCCAAAGGAGGAAAAAAAAAATCAACCCTATTTTAGGAAAAAGAACAAGATTTTAAGAAAAAAGGGTTTGTGTAGAGGTGCAGAAAATTCCTAAATACCTTCTTTATAAATATGCTTGCAATTTTGCCACATCTCGTGTAGATAGGGAATCTCCCCTCATGTACAGTAAACAGTAACAGTGCCCCTTATGCAAATCAGCCCACATATAAGCAGAAGTTCAAGAAAAGATACCCCTGCCGTTATTTTTGTTCCCCGATTTACATAAGAATAAGTATAGGACCGAGTTATAGAATCATAGAATCTTACAGCACAGAGGAGGCTGTTCGGCCCATTGTGCCTGTGAAAGAGCTATCCAATTAGTCCCATTCCCCTTTTCTTTCCTCATTGCCCTGCAAATTTTTCCCATTCAAGTATTTATCCAATTCCCTTTTGAAAGTTACTATTGAATCTGCTTCCACCGCCCTTTCAGACAGTGCATTCCAGATCACAATAACTCGCTGCGTAAAAAAGATTTTCCTCATCTCCCCTCTGGTTCTTTTGCCAATTAGTCAAAAAGCCACTGCTTCAATCCAGCTCATTATAACAACAACTTGCATTTATATAGCGCCTTTAACGTAGTAAAACATCCCAAGGCGCTTCACAGGAGCGTTATCAAACAAAATTTGACACCGAGCCACATAAGGAGATATTAGGACTGGTGACCAAAAGCTTGTTCAAAGAGGTAGATTTTAAGGAGCGTCTTAAATGAGGGGAGAGAGGTAGAGAGGCGGAGAGGTTTAGGGAGGAAATTCCAGAGCTTAGGGCTGAGGCAGCTGAAGGCACGGCCGCCAATGGTGGAGCAATTAAAATCCGCAATGCGCGAGAGGCCAAAATTGGAGGAGCGTAGAGATCTCGGAGGGTTGTAGGGCTGGAGGAGGTTACAGAGATAGGGAGGGGCGAGGCTGTGGAGGGATTTGAAAACAAGGATGAGAATTTTAAAATCGAGGAGTTGCTGGACTGGGAGCCAATATAGGTCAGCGAGCACAGGGGTGATGGATGAACAGGACTTGGTGCGAGATAGGATACAGGGCAGCAGAGTTTGGGATGAGTTCAAGTTTATGGAGGGTAGAAGATGGGAGGCCAGCCAGGAGAGCATTGGAATAGTCGAGTGTAGCGGTATATTGTTCAGGATCATAAGCATGACCTGCTCAGAACACCTACAGCTCAGGCCTGCCTTGGTGCCGACACAGAATGATGGCGAGCTATTCAGCAGTGTAAACCCAACCCTGTCCTCCAATGGCACACTTTCTAACAGAAGTCACTGGATAGTGATCAGCAATGGGAACTTTGGCTGATTTCTTTCCTCTCTCTGGCCCAGGGTACTGAGGCCAAAATTTGTGCCCCTGTTATTGTCGCCACTGAGATCAACGAAATCAGCATAGTTTAGGGACTGACTGGTCCATAAGTTTAATACCCACACTGTGTTCTTGCTGAGAAAAGCTGAGAACATAGGAACAGGAGTAGGCCATTCAGCCCCTCAAGCCTGTTCCTCCATTCAATTAGATCATTGCTGATCTGTACCTTAACTCCATTTATCCGCTTGCTCCCATATCCCTTGATATCTTTACTTAACAAAAATATTATCTATAACAGTCTTGAAAGCTCCAATTGACCCCCAGCATCCACTGCCTTTTGGGGGAGGGAGTTCCAAATTTCTACTACCCTTTGTGTGAAAAAGTGCCTCCTGATTTCACTCCTAAATGGCCTAGTTCTAATTTTAAGAACTCTTTGGTTGTGCAGGGATGGCTCTACTTGTAAATAAACTTTGAAACCACACTTAGTAATCTCAGTGTCCTATTATTAATAATATTTGAAGGGCTTGTCGTACTTATCTTTTGAGAGCAGAAGGTGCAGTACCTAAAACATTGCAGACTGCCTCCAGTAATGGCAGTGCCCAACTATTATGCCCCGCATCCCCTTTATAAAAATAGATAAAGAGGAGGTACTTAAAAGGTTGGCAGCACTCAAAGTATAAAAGCCATCCAGTCCGGATGGGATGCATCCTTGGTTGCATTGGAAGTAAGGTGAAAATTGCAGAGGCCCTGGCCACAATCTTCCAATCCTCCTTAGATATGGGAGTGATGCCAGAGCAATGGAGGATTGCAAATGTTACAACCCTGTTAAAAAAAGGGGAACGGGATAAACCCGGTAATTACAGGTCAGTCAGCCTGATGTCAGTGGTGGGGAAAGTTTTAGGCAGAATAATCTGGGACAAAATTAATTGGCACTTGGAAAAATATGGGTTAATTAATGAAAGCCAGCATGGATTTGTTAAAGGCAAATTGTGTTTGACTAACGTGATTGAGTTCTTTGATGAAGTAACGGAAAGTGTTGATGAGTTGTTGTTGTGTATATGGACTTTCAAAATATGTTTGATAAAGTGTTACATAATAAACTTGTTAGCAAAATTGAAACCCATGGGATTAAAGGGGCAGTGGCTGCCTGGGTACGAAATTGGCGAAGGCAGTGAGTAGTGGTGAACGGTTGTTCTTCAAACTGGAGGGAAGTATACAGTGGTGTCCCCCAGGAGTCAGTGTTGGGACCACTGCTCTTTTTGATACATAGTAATGACCTAGACTTGGGTATAAAGGGCATAATTCCAAAGTTTGCAGATGACACAAAACTCAGAAATGTAGTAAACAATAACAGGAGGATAGTAACAGACCTCTGATTGCCAAGTTCCGCACCCATGAGGACGGCCTCAACCGGGATCTTAGGTTCATGTCACGCTACACGTTACCCCACCAGCGAACAAATGTTATCTGTTTTTAATATAAC